>NC_056749.1:837130156-837145156 GCF_019279795.1 Protopterus annectens
ACAGAGGCTGAAACACAGGGCCATATTTGAAATATTGCTGTTATACACTGTGAATGTTGCTGGTGTTACAGGATTGGTTGCAACATACCCTTACTCAGGAATATGAAGTCAGAAACAAAAATGGATGTTATCATGTACCAATAGCAATCAACGGATAGAATGTCACTAATATGTCAGAGATATGTATTCACGGTGGTGCAGCGGTAGTGTTGCCTCACAGCAAGAGGTTCTCCTGTTTGATTCTCAGCTAGTGTGCAGGGAGTGCCTTCTGTGTGGAGTCTGCATGCCCTCCCCGCGGGTCGAGTGGCATTCCGAAAGACATGCGTGAATGGGCGTGCCTTCGTTGAAGGTTGGGCATCGAGCTGGCAACTTGGCACTGTGAAAATCTACTGCCAATCATTAGCAGACCGAAGTTCCACTGTGGCAACCCTTAACCGGGAAAAACCGAAAGACAACAACAACATGTCAGAGATAAGACCTGTGTGGTGAACAGACAAAACATAACAGCCAATCCTCTGGCCATCATGTGGATAGGCCCACAGCTGAGAGCTATGCAGACAGACTGCATTCCAAGCAAAATTAGCATGTACCCACAAATCTTGTAAAACCAGCCGTATTCAATGCATATAACAGCAATACTCACACTATCCATAGGTCTGGAACCTTACACAAACATGTATTTGGCCTGTGTCCGCAAGTCCTGTTGTAAGAGGTATTGCTACCTGCTGTCTGTAACACTGCTGCCCACACACAGGAAGGTAAAGGGACAATGCCTACATGATATAGTTATTTATAGCAGTGGGTTGCTATGACATTGGCTATTGGAAGTACTACACAGCTGGCTACATGCAATTAGCAAGTGGGGAACACCAATTGGTGCAGAGGCCATCACCTGATCATGAGCATCACCTACAAAAGCCATGCTGTAACCTATTTAAACCAGCTCGATCCTTGAGACACTTGCGAAAAACAAATGAAAGTAACAAAAGAACAGCTGAGGAGTGATAAAAAATCCCAGTTCTTGATGAATGGATTATCATGGGAAAATGTCAGCTATCCTTGAAAGTGACAATTATGTAAAAGTGAGTTTGAATGAGGTCAGTAGTGCATACAGATGGGTAAACTGTATTATCAATGATTTGTTTCTGGAGAACTGTGCGAATATTGACACATATCATTACCTGACAATGCCTGCACCAATAACACCTGTTATTTTTGGATCTCCCAAGATCCATAAGGACCTCTCAAATCTGCCTTTTCGACCCATAGTAGATGGGCATAAATCCATCATGTATGCCTCTGCCAAGTATGTAGATAGTAAATTAAAACCACTCATGCATACAGAACAGCAAATTTGACATGATTCCTGGAGTTTCTTGGAAGGTATAAACCATTTAGAATTTGATGCTTGTTACAACTTTTTGACAGTAGACATAAAAGATTTATACACTGTCATACCCCAAGAACTAGGTTTGCAGTGGGTACATGAGTTTTTAATAATTAAAGGCATGGATGGCAATGAAATTGATCTGATAGAAGTACTACTCAAACTGGTATTACCTAACAACTACATCTTATTCAATAACCATTTTTTTTCTGCAAAAATCAGGAATAGCCATGGGCTCCCCCTGTGGGAGAAGCTTCACAAACTGTGTGATGGCTTATTGGGAAAGGGAATTCTTATTTAACAATGCCATGTTGAAAGAGAACACTGTTTGGTACACTCATTATCAAGATGACATGTTTTTTTATATGGAAAGGGTCACTTGAAACAGTAGAGGAATTCCTAAACATCATTACAAAGTTTACTAACTTTCTAGAATTTACCTACCAGTTTGAGATAGAAACCATTAACATTTTGGATGTACAATTGTCTAAACATACAATGAATAGGAGATATAAGGCTACCATTTATAGAAAGCCTACTTATTCTAATGCTTTTCTCCATTTCAGTAGCAACCTTCCTTTTTATAAAAAAAGAGCTATAGTAAAAGGACAACTGGTACGAGCAGCCAGAATGGTTTCATCTGATGATTTCCAAGTCAAATGTGAACTAAAACATATCTTCACAAAAAGAGGATATCTGATATACCTCTTTGAAAACTGTTTAATGAAGTACATAGAAAAAGGAACAAGGGGCATTTCAAGCTCATCTTGTGGAAAGGCTATAGTGAAGCAGTACATGATTTAACTACACAAGACAGAAATTCCAATAATCTTCCCATACAGTTCAATCCCAGACTTTGTTTTAATTACCTATTCTATGGATGCAAAAAATATCAAGGATATTATCATTAAAAATTGGGCCTTTATTATGGAAGATAGTACTGTGTACAGAAATTTGGGTGGAAAGCCCAACATAACATATAGAAGAGGCCCAAATTTGAAGAACATACTAGAATGTCACACCATAATACCCAAAAGCAATTGGAGTATGAAAAAATGTGGCAGATGCCATCAATGCTAATTTATAAAGGTAGGAACTGTTTTAGTATACACAACTAGATCTACAGTGTAAAAGGAAGATTTAATTGTGAGACAACAGGGGTAGTTTACCTTGCCAAATGCCAGCAATGCCAAGGTTTGTACAGAGGAAAAACAGAACGGGCACTTAAACCAAGGATCTATGAACACCAATACCAGATTGGCAAGAGGTCAACTATCAATGCTTTGGCAAGGCATGTTATAGACAATCCCGTACATAAATTCCATTTTATTATCATGGATCAAATAAGTAAAAATATTAGAGGTGGTCCGCGGAAAGTGAAGTTGGAAGAATGTGAGCTATTATGGCAGTTAAGAACTAATGCCCATGTTCCACCAGGGCTGAATGAATTTAGTTCAATTAAAAGCATTCTAAATTTAAAATCATTGGATAGGTAATATGTAGTATGAAACGTGTATACATCTACTCAGTTACATTTTACCATGATGATACCACTTAATTTAAGTAGCAGTTTTCTATATAATAAATAATGTATGATTTATTTTAAAAAAGGGGGTAAAGTTGATTCACTCTTTTAGCTTAACATTTAGATAGGAAGTAGAAGCTGTTTATCTAACATTGCATTTTCTACATACACAATGTGATGATACATACATTTTAGTATGATTTTTACTTGTTTTGTTTTATTTTGCTTGTGTTATATAAGGAATTATAATGTTTACATTTCTTTGTGCTTTTTAGCATTTTAAATTCCATTTGTAATGGCATTTCTTATAAGACTTAATTTGATTAACTTGAGCAAGCTTGTCAATTGTCTTATTAATTTATTAGCTAATTAAGTGTCTTGTATAAGGCATTGAATGTTGGGTAGAGTTTTGTTTGAAGAAGTTCATTGTATAGTACAGATGAACGAAAGTGCTTACAATAAAGAACTGGGATTTTTCTAGCACTCCTCGGCTGTTCTTTTGTTACTTTTTGCTCGATCCTTGAGACAGAGAGAGAGAGATAGAGACAGAGAGAGAGAGAGAGAGAGAGAGAGAGAGAGAGAGAGAGAGATAGAGAATATTACAAAAAAAAATGAACAAGGAAGATATCCAAGCGGTACACAGAAGAGATCACAATAAAACAGGTATGTAAAACATGTATGCATGTAATTGAATGTAGTACTTGGTCTATAATAATGGGATAGATTATGTTGAAAGATTTATATGTGCCATCAAGACTTGTTGCTGTAATGATGTCCTGCTGAACAACTGCTATGGACATAGCATCTGGCCCTGTGAGCAGTGGGCCATACATGTGAAATGTGTGGATCTGCACAGAATGACAAAATGTTAGCCATCATAGTGTTTGTTCTGTTCCTCCAAATGTATATTAGTCTGGCAAATAGCTGAAGGTGGAAGTAATGAAGTCATGATAGACACATGAGTTTCAGACCCCACGACCTTCAGAACAATCATGGTAATGTGAAATGTATCATGCACAAACTTCATAGTTTGTAATAGGCTTATCTACAATCTGTCCCAATATACGCCCCACAACCCCCCAATGCTAGGCTGTGTCCGCATGTGATGCTCTGTTTTGTAGCAAGGCAGAACAGTGCAGCAGTGGAGGAAGGAGGTTCAGAATGTGGACCTGATGTCTGAATGCACTATATATATATATATATATATATATATATATATATATATATATATATATATATATGTGTGTGTGTGTGTGTGTGTGTGTGTGTGTGTGTGTGTGTGTGTGTGTGTATGTCTACATATACACACACACACACATATATATATATATATATATATATATATATATATATATGTATGTATATACATATCTATATATCTATATATATCTATATATATATATATATATATATATATATATATGGATCCCTATCACAACACCGACACGCCACAAACCCGACACTCAAAACAACGACACCAAAACACCAAAAACGCACAAAACCGACAACTCACAAAACCGAACACCATAACACCAACATCCAAAACACCGACACACAAAATGTAAACTACACATAACACACAACTATATATGCACTAACCCTAACCCAAACCCTAACCCTAAGGTCTGACACTACCGCACACTTACCCTACCCGCACCCTAACTCACTTAACCCACCACTAAACCTACATTCCGTCACTATTGCACACTTTCCCTACCCGCACCCTAACCCTAACTCACTTAACCCGCCACTACACCTAAAGTCCGTCACTACCGCACACTCACCTTTCTCGCACCCTGACCCTAAATCCCACACTATCTCACACTTACCTGTCCGCTCCCTAACGCTAAATCCCTCACTATCGCACACTTACCTGTCCGCTCCCTAACGCTAAATCCCTCACTAGCACACACTTACCTGTCCACTCCCTAATGCTAAATCCCTCACTAGCACACACTTACCTGTCCGTTCCCTAATGCTAAATCCCGCACTATCACACACTTACTGACTCGCGCTCACACGTTGCCCATGTCGGTGTTTTGGCTGTCGGGATTTCACATTGTCGATCCTCTGTCTCATCGGTCTTCTCGAGTCAGTCTTCTTAGCGTCGGTGTTTCGGCGTGTCGATGAAGTCAAGGGGACCCATATATATACATATATATATATATATATATATATATATATATATATATATATATATATATATATATATATATATATATATACATACATACATGCATACATATATATATATACATACATTTTCCCTACTTACTGGTCAATTGATGTGACTATGGTGTGCTGGGTCCTGGGTTACACACTTGCAAAGGGTGATAATTTATTTGCTGGCCGGAACAAGGGCTGTTGGATACTGACTGATTAAGGCACCTGTAAGCATGTGTAAAATGGACAGTTATGTATGGTGTGAAATTTGTGTTGGGAACAAATTGCCCTGTTTTTGTTAAGGTGAGAGTGGGATGTTAGGGAAGGATAGTAGGTATATTTGGGGAGGTAGGTTGGGTCAAAAGACAGACAAGAAAGCATACAGGGGCGGTATATGACATGAGGAGGGT
Source organism: Protopterus annectens (assembly GCF_019279795.1). Lineage (NCBI taxonomy): Eukaryota > Metazoa > Chordata > Ceratodontiformes > Protopteridae > Protopterus > Protopterus annectens. The sequence continues at coordinate 837,135,642 of NC_056749.1, forward strand.
AAACACATTGGACGGGGAGGGGTGTTTGGAAATTGGAAGTCCATGAGCCCCCAAATGGAAACAGTGGGACTGAGGAACCCACCCATGGGCAGTCACCGCTGCACCTTCACAGCCCTGAAGGTGGCTGTGCTGGGGTCTGAGCAGGATGGGCAAGCTATACCTCTAATTGTATCACGAGGGCCTCAAGGTGGTGAAGCAGATCCCCCAATTCTCTGCGGAGCTCTCTATGCATCAAACCTTGGACCTGACTTCAGGTTACAGGATCCTGTCTGTGTGCACTCCCGGGAGGGACAAACACCATCCCCTGAGGTGGTTCCACCTGAAGGTAATGCAGGACCAGCAGATGAGGAAGTCCCAGGTTGGATCCCAGACATGCTGTGGCCTGGTGCCATGGCCAGATGAGGTGGGAGAGGTGGTTCTGCTGGGAACAGCTTTCCCAAACATGATGTTGTGTTGCAGTTTTAGAACATATGTGGGTAGTAATAGTCAACACAATCCAGGATTAGTTATAACAGCATGCACAGATATTCCCATTAACCCAAAACACCAGATGTGGAACAGTTGCATAGCAAACAGAACGCATGCATATATGGAACCACAGTGGCCATTACAATGGCATGCACATTACATTGTTAGCAACAGGCCACCAATTATAGTGTTTCAACATGGAACATGAATAGAAACACATTTCAATATTTGTTGCACAATAGGATATATGTCCAAACAGTAGGTTTGGTGTAAACAGACCCATTAATTTGTGTATTCAGATTATTGTTGCAGATATGGTGAGGGGGAGATACCAATTAACAACTATTATATCCTTACACTATGAGGTCCTCAGACCTTTTTTTCCTGTTTATGTCTTCCAGGTACCATGTCAAGAGGGCATCTCCCTACCTATACTCCACAGGAGAATGAAATACTGATCAACTACATCATGCATCACCACAAACCCTCTTTGGGCATATGGCCCATGATCTGCATGAGAGGACTGCCCTGTGGAATAAGATCATCCACAGGGTAAACAATGTCGGTCTGCATAACCGCAGTTATGAGGAGGTGCGACATCATTGCACTGAATTCATCTGCCATGCCCATCAGCATGCTGCTGCAGTTAGGAGGGATCAGCTAGCCACAGGTGGATGTCATGCCATCCAACCCCCACTGACACATGCTGAGGAGCTCCTCACCAACCTTGGGGCACCTGCCCACTAGCCAAGTCAAGAACCTGATGATAGCATTGTGGAGGTGGGTGCTACCCACACAATGGATGAGGAGCATGCAGGTAAGGCCCCAGGGCACATTAGTAGATCACTGCTGCTTATCCATCTTCATCTGTAAAGTATCTTCACGCATATGTCAGATAACATAGTCTGTTGCTGCAGTGTAGTAATAAACAAATGTACATAATCTGTAGTACTGTGAGTTTGTACTGTTGATGTACTGAAATGCTGCTCCCACCCTGTACCAATTCCACAGGTGTGGCTACTGAGATCAGATCTCTCACACAACTATGTAGGTCCCTCTGACATACCTCTGGGGGGAGCAGCCTGTAGCTGGTGAGTATGGAGTATTTTTGTTCAGGTTGGCCAATACACCGGCCATGTTATGGCCATGGTATTTGCCATGCACACATTTAACACAACTACCCATAATGCATGCTGTACATATTCACTTATTGTTACTGTTAACTGCACTACATCTCAGTGGTCACCATGGTGGCATATCTGAAGGCTATGTAAGAGTCCTGCAGTATAACTAACAACCTGTCAGTGCAAGATGTGTGGACAGAGATGAACACAATGGTGGGACAAATGGCCCACAGTAGGGACATGTCTGAAACATTACCCTTATACAGTGGCTACAACAGTGTATATACCACTATTACAATGGCAACTGTTACAACTCTACACAATGACATATCACAATACTACATTCCACAACTTTTACAACCTGTAATGTGATCCTAACATGAGCAATGAGTGTGTAATATGGAATCCTATGTTAGGACAACAAATATGGGGAATACATACCTTAACAAACACTGGAAGCATACGTGTGCACACACTGCAAATAACATATTATGGAAGCAGCTTTTGAGGTACTGACAGCATTCACTCTTCTTGAGTATGCACCTTCCATCAAGTACAGGTCCTCAATGTCACACTAAGTAATGGTCTGCTGTCCAAGAAGTATGTCCATGACATTTGCCCACTCACCTGCAACAGAGGCAGCTGTGGCCTGCACACATCTTACAAACCATGGAATGGATCCCATATCCAAAAGGTAGCACTCAGGAGTGGGAGATGTAGCCTTACCTCACCATTGCATATACCATGGCAAACAGTGCAGACAAGCATGTATGTGATGATGAAGTATGGGACAACAATAATGTAGAAAATAAACAGATGCACATCAAAGACAGATGACAACATATGTTGCAAACTGGTCATGGAGCCTACCCAGAAATGTGCAGCAACACTGAGGGACTTGCAGGAATGTATGGCAAGTACTGCCTGTGCAGTACCTGTGTTGACAATTGCCTGGACTCTGCATAAGTGTGGTCTATGGGTTAGGGTAATCAGATGGAAGAGTTGTTCCACAGCAGACATCATCCAGGGCTTTCTACAGGTAGCATATGCATAACACCAAGTCTCTCAAAGGCATGTGTTGCAATGTGTAATGGTGTACCAAGACCAAGTCTGAGACCTACAGACAGTATTAATAAAGATACATGTGCTGCACAAGCAACACCTCATTCCACCTCAGGCCCACCATCCCCATATGTACCTTGCTGGTGCCAGTGTATACCTTTAGGTTTGCTTTTCATTAGCAGGAACTAGGCCTGTAGACATGGTGTTCTGAATTTGGGACACTGCAAAATGACACTCATGTGTGGCCCATAGTTGTCAAGCATCTGCAAAAAGGCTGAGGATGGGGAGGGGTGTAATCCTGAAACACAACAGTGAACTGAACCATACATCCAAAGTCTGCTAAGAATGGCTGTATCTGAAAACAGTCAAGGTCATGCATTGTGCCAGACATAACCTGACTCCACAGCAATAGTGAAGGCACTGTGTGATCACCAAGGGTTGTGCACATGAGCTGACCTTGCAATCTGGCAGAGTTGGGGGACATTTGTAGGGCGGAGTGACCAAATAATGGCCAGTGAAGATGGGCCATGCTAGTATATCCCTTCCAGGAATAGTGACTGCTGTAGTTCTTTTAACAGATGCTGCAACAAACCATCATGTTAAGGGTGTGCACACTTATGCAACCCACATAGTGTATGCATCTCAATCAGCATCTGCACAACTAACACATTTGTTTGATACTGCATTTGATTGCACAGGTCATATGTCACATATCAGGCATGTGTAATGTTAACATATGCAATACTGTGGCCCCATGGCATATCAGGGAAGAGGGTGGCATGTCAATAAGGGTGTGTGGACTCCTCATAGCCACAGTAAGCTTTGAATGTTGTCAGTGTAATTGGATTTTATTGCTCATACATGCACTGCTGATGATGAGATCTGCAAATCAGATGTCAGGCATGTACTATTGACATCTGTCCTCATATCATCCTGGATATGTGTCAGACAAACACATAGGGGCTGTGAGCAACAGAGCAAACATAACTGCCACACATATACACATTCAGCAATGGTTTGTACACCTGTGAGGTTTGGTGCACAGTACATGGCAGGGTGCTGAACAGGTGCACAGCAATACTGTGTACATGGGTGCAGTGTGTTCCAGGGGAAGGGGCATCACCTACTAACACAACTCATGTATCACAGAGATGTATAATGTTGGTAACAGGGATTGAGTATAGCTGCAGTGCATGCTGTTGAGTGCCATATGACATGCATGTTGACAGTTGGGTAATGAGAGGTCTGTGTAATATCTTTGTGCCACCTCACCTGTAAGTGTGTGTGTGTGTGTGTGTGTGTGTGTGTGTGTGTGTGTGTGTGTGTGTGTGTGTAGAGGTAAGCAATGACATACAGGTCTTAAAGTATGTTTTTTGTTTTCCCCTCACAGGTGGCAAGGTGGGTCAGGGTCCCTCATGCAGGCAAACTGATGTTAGTACCCATACAGACTCTGACAACGATGATAGGTATGGTGAGGCACAGGTGGGGTTGTCAGAGACTGAAGCTGTGCCATTGGTTGACATCCCACAGTTATCCACCCCATCCCCACACACAGTCACATTGCCTATACATACCCCATCACCAGTGGCCATAGATGACATACAGTTGGCGGGTGGTGGCTGTGAAGATTGGGGAAAGATGGGCGAAGGCTGCCAGCCTAGTCAAATAGAATTTGATACATAATTCTATCATTTGTATATATAAATGTAAAATACAGGCTTGTGTTCTTAAATGAAAGAAAACACTGTAAAATGTGAACTTCAAGATTGTTGCAACATTGCCATCTGCTGTAAGGGAAACTAAGCCAAGCATTTCAAATGTTCTTTGAAGTAAAATTATCTAAATAGTGGTGCCGAAGCGGCTGTCTGAACGCATTATTTCTATTGTCTTAACTTAAGGGATAATTGCTAGAGTGTACATGTGAAATGTATTTTATTGTTGTAGTTTCCTGACCAGGTTTTAGATTGCTAAATAATGCAGTTTGTTAACCTGGGAACTCCAGACTGTGTCAAATTGATGTAATGTGTATACTGGGAAAACCTAAGTGTCAAAATGATGTAATTTGGGAGGGCCTAGCAAAGATGTTTGTTAGTGAGATTAAAAACTATTGTTCAGAGAGAGACTGTAAGCATTTTGTCTTGGACCATCAACCCCAGCACTGCTTATGCTCTATATGTATGTAAGTAGGATTGTAGCACTGTGTTTTCTCTTAAGAATAGCTAAAGATTAGAAAGTTAGATTAAGTGTTTTTCTTTGACATCAGACCTGTCCTACTGTATTATTTTAAGTTTCTGTGTGATCTCTGAACTCTTAGATAACACTGTGGTGTAGTAGCATTGTCTTGTGTTTTAATTATTTATTATTAAACATTTTAAAATCCTTTACCTGTGGCTGGTTTGTGTAGAGATAAGTAAACTCTAAAGTACATTGCATATTTATAGAGTTTATTGTAATAAGCCACTCTAATAAGTCTTAGACTGAATAGTCACATTACCAACTGGATAATAATATTGCACAGTAATAATTGGACACCCTTTTAAGGGCCTTTGGGTAGCTGATAAGTATTAGCTGGTGATGGCAGAAATTACTACCGTATAGTCTGGGTAAAGGGTCACAGCTGGAGAATCTGTGTCAGCCTTTCCCAGGAGTGTCTGTGAAGTTGTATAAATACTTATCTCAAAATGTGTGTGGTGTGTCAGCTACCTAGGGGCAGGGACATGAAGCACTGGTGGGACAGAGAGGGTACTGGAGGTTAGCTTGCCAGCTAGGCTGAGATCTGGATCCTATGGCTGTGCCAGTGGGGAGTCTTACTGGTGACTTGGAGAGCAAGGGAGCAACCAGCCCCAGACTGACTGTAATCTCTATGTGCACCTAAGGGAAATTGTACTTTACTGTGTGTATTTGTTATTCTTTCCTTTTATATGAGATGCCCACCCTGGTGTTAGTGGTGAGGATTGAGGCTCCTTGATTGCTGGGCCAGGGCACGGCCGTCACAGTGGCATGGGACAGGACAGTGTGGTGACTATGTCAAGTGTGTCTGTACACAGCAGCCATAGCCAGATGACTGGTGAGGTACCACACAGGCAGATGTACAGGGGTGCTCATAGGAGGGCTGATGGCCATCATGCCCCTGGCAGAAGTGCCACAGCAGGTGCCACCAGATGGATGTTTCAGGCCATCATGGAGACACAGGCATGTATGGAACATTATACCAGACAGAGTCTGAGGCTTCAGAGGACTACTCATTCTGTTATTATTGACAACATCCTTGATCCTGCAGGTGCCCACCATTATTTTGCAGAGGTCCAGGATAGACAGTTGGGTGAGATGGTGGGAATCCTCGACTGTGTAATGTCTGTGTTAGAGTATATGGTGGGAGTAGGGCGACTGCCACGTGGACATAGGTCAGTAACACCAACAGGTGGAGGTCTACGTGGACATGAAACAAGTCACAGCCACTCCCATAGTGGCAGTACCAGAACCAGCACTGCACAGGGGGGGTGCTATCCACACCACAACACAGCAGGCCATGTGCACATGGTCCTGGCTGTTCTCAACAGGGACCCAGATCCAGCAGATATTTGTCATCATCAGGGGAGAGTACCATATTTGGCCTTGTACCTGGTAGTGCCCATGGAACCCCTGGCAGGCACAGTTCTTGTGTCCCTGGCCGGAGATGGTGAACTGCATACCTTGCCACGTATGGTTTGCAGCTGTCCAACAAACCCCTGTACAGGGCAGCCACATGGCAGAACTGCATACATATGCACACACACACACACACACACACACATCACCAACACAGTTAGGGCACCTCCATACCTACACACACACCACATCTGCACAGCCCAATTAATAACAACCCCCTCAACACCCACACATGATGTCAACCAAACTGCTCAGCCTAGGTGCCTGGAAAACTCAAAACACACACTGTGCACATGATGATACCTGTGCCACATCCCTGTCATCCATACCATCAATGCAGGGACAGGCTAATATAGGTCTGATGCACAGGGTGAATGTACTAAGGTATAGCAATGTAATGCTGTGTAACATGTTTTCAGCAGAAAAGTTTAATGCTTACATGTCAGGATGTGTAGCTGTCCAGCCATCATGCATTATAGCTGTTATTAACACTGACTGATTGTAGTCTCCATAATTTATTCAGTTTGTGTTGTAGGTGTTGATGTATCAGCAGGATGTTGGTCTACTGTTGTTTCCTACAAGAGGTATGGTACTGTGGTCACACATTGACTGTGTCATATCCTGGGTAAAACTGAACACAAGTAACAGGTCTGTATAACAGTTACTGCATGTGCCACATGGCTGATAGGTCTGAGGGGTGTATACAGGTGAGTGCATGGTGGCTGATGTCAGCAGCCCTTCTACAGTGGACAATGGTAAAGTGTACTTGGTGGCACACACCACATGTTTGTGTATAACACACACACACACACACACACACACACACACACACACACACACACACACACAGGCTTTGGTGTTGATGCAATACACAGCGAATACTGTACACATGGATGCACTTAATTTTGCAGTGAACCCATTTTAGCCTAAGTAATTCCACCAAGACAAAATAGGGCCAACATCACATCAGTAAATGATCAGACTGCTAGTTTCATGTCATTGACGATGGTACTGGCAGGGTATATGTAACCTTTCCCAATGTAGTGCAATCCTGGAGTTTGTAAACATAGGTGTGCTGGTGTGGGTGGCACAGCCCTCCACTTTGGAGGGTGTGGGGTGGTGTAGAGCCGCACATAGTGTGATTGACATCTACTTAACCTGTTAACTAAACTGTACAGTATTACAGCAGACTAAGTGGGGGATAACCACAACAATAACCCCAGTGAGGGTGGCTGTGTCCTCAACATCAACAACCAACTATATATACCAACTCCAGTATCGCTGTACAGCTATACAGTGGGGAAAAGATCATTTACACATCTACTACTAGTTGTAATGGAATGAATTTCCACAAAATGATTCCTTTGAAATGTTAGCATTTGCTAGTCAGTTCTTGGACAGATGACCTCCTGGGACATGTATTTTCTGCAACCTGAAGTAGATCCCTTCACATACACACACTCTTACTTGGCAACACTGACAGTAGAACCCCTACCTAGGTATTTATTGCTACTAAGTATTTGGCATTAATTGCACACACCACACAGCTTTTAGGATAAGGTGTGTGCCGTTTTTCTTGTTAAGTGAGGAACATCACTAGGCCTTGTACAGTATGGTAATGTGGGATGTACTGGGTGTTAATGAACAATACATAGTATGGCATACTGTCATATACACATTGACAAACACATAACAATCATAGACACATCTGAGAGACCTGGGTTTATCAGTGCTAACTACCTTGTCAGTGAGTCCATTCTGTTACAGATAATTTGCACACAGCACATGCATCATTGGACTGGATAGTGTAATCAGTTACCTGTATGGTTGATGGTGACAGTGGTCCTCATACAGTGGATCTTGGATATGTACTGGGGGTACCATGGTGTAAAGACAGTATACCCAGCACCCACACCCCACATTGGATGTTTTACTCACTGAAACCCATGATAATATTCTGACATACCCATAATCACACATTGACCAGGACTGCAATACAACCCCTTGTCTATCTCATCAGTACTACTACAGGGATATGCATTTATTGCACATGCCACAGGGATAGTGGGGTGATGGTTTGTCATTGCTCTCCTAATGTCAGCAACATCACTATCCCCTATACTGTATGGCCAGGTGTATTGTATTTGGAGAATGTGGCCTCAGAATGCTGTATCCTACAAATATACACACTTGCACACATACACACACTTGCCAGGACTCAGAGGGAACCCATGCCTATCAACCCATTTGTACAACAGTGTTGTGCTTGTACAGCAAGCTCCAGGTAGCCCATGGGTGAAGAGTGTAACAAGGTGCATTTATGTCCATTACAGCAGCAGCCATTTCTAACTATGGCAATGGGGGTGCAGTATGTGAGAAGGCCCTCAGGGTATTATCAACTACATGTTTACAAACACACAGACACTGTTATTCTCAGCAATACACACTGACACATTTGTCAGTACTGGGGTCCATAGGTGCAGGTATTCCTAGGTGTGTACCACGATATTGTCCATGGAGAGATGAGAAGAGTAGGGGATGTGGGTACAGTGGTATTGTGCCACCTGACATTTGTCAGCAGGCCATCTATCAACTGATGCCATGTGAGTGATCCTCAGGGTGACAGTTAAATGCAACATCCAATCATCTGGTTGTCTTTTGAAGAGGGCCAGTGAAGTGCTCTAATTGACACGTATGCAACATATATTATATAACATGGCCAGTGTCTGGGTTGGAGACCTGTACCCAAGCTTGTTCTGTTGACTGTGGTAGTCTAGTTGAGGTATCCATGGCATGTGGTGGATACAGTGTGGGGTTTCCTAGCTGTGGCATTCATAACACAGCTGGGCAGACATATCAGTCAAGCATAGATTGCCTTTAAGCAGCCAAGATGGATACTTGACATCTGCACATCTGTCCAGAGGACAGACAGAAATCAGCTAGCCAACAGGTTAGGCATTAGGATTAATATTTTGACAGACATATGTTTGACACTGATAGGTATGCCATTACTACATGAAAGCAGCCCTCAATAACATGTCCTATACACATAGTAGTCTACAGTCAATATCCACATATCAAATCAATATCCAGTAGCAAATACTTAATAACACACAGCTTGCACACCAAGAACATGATAGTCAGTACTCAGAGTCCAGCTTTGTATGGAGGGGTGTATGATTCCAGTACTACAGTCTACTCTTACTTGGTAAA
>NC_056749.1:837147656-837372656 GCF_019279795.1 Protopterus annectens
ACCACACAAATCACAGTAATGGTCCTGTGGAATACAGCAGAGATATAATCAATAAACTTGGACAGTCTGACACAATCTGGTCAGTGCAGAGGTATACACAGAACTCCTTAGTGCAAGACGTGAGGATCAAGCCTGACAAAGTGGATGTTTACAGCCATGTAAATGGGGATATCCCAGAAATACTGGAATAGATAAGCTCACACAGTTGATGCATTCACACACTCTTGTCTGTCCTAACACATATTAACTGGTGGAGCAAAGGTCCCAAACCCACATACTTCACACTAGTTAGTGACATACATCTTCACAGCATCCCACTGCTTTGTCAGAAATACACAACAGTTATGGTGGCCAGGCAACAGTACATCTGACAAATATCTGGACATAACATCACACTAGATAAATACACTGAGCTGCTAGGCATGTCACAAAGCACTATGCAAACTCCAGGCAGACTGCCACAACACTGACCCAAGTTTCCTATGGGGGAATACACATGTACTTGCAAATATAACAGGCACTACAGGCATGTAACAGCTCGGAGTAACAGACACCAGTGTTAAAGTGCATACCCACAACCAATCTGAACACAGTCACAATCACATTATGGTAAGCCTAAGTAATATTACAGTATATGGACTTAGTGAACAAAACCACCCTCATATGAGCCACTCACACAGTAACCCTACATATACTGGGCCAATACACAATGTAGTCTGATACCTAACTGTGGTATGGGACATGTGTCAGTCTGACCCTACAAACATGTACACTGATAGGGTACCATAAACTGGAGCAGCATGCAACATCAGATAGAACAGGACCAAGAGCAATGACATCTACCACAGTCTATACACAGGCCAAGTAACATATTCACAATACACACTATGTCAACAATCACCATAAGTACACAGACCTCAGTACTGTACACACTACAACAGAATGTCCAGGTTTTGCCCTCAAATATAAGGCCTACTATACATAACATGTCTAGCAGTCTGATATCTCACTGGCTTGTTATCAGGTATGACAAAAACATGCATCTGGAGCATTTCTCCCCGGGCCTCTACTGAAAACAGGCTCTGTGGAACCTAGTCGGACTTTCCCGGTCAACAAATGTTAAATAAATAAAAAATAAAAAAATTATCAGTAAATAATGATGTACTGTACATATGTACCTCTTACTGCATGACATATGGACAAAGGGTGTTAGACTTGGGGGGCAGAGGCACAAACACAGGGCCAATATTGACATATTGCTGTGATAAACTGAGAAATGTCCTGGTGTAACAGGGTTTGTTGTGACATATCTCTTCTGAGGGATATGAATTCAGTAACTCACATGGATGTCACCATGTACTGACTCACAGTATGCTATTGCATATCTAAAGATAGGAAATGTGTGAGTAACACAAAACATGAAAGACTCCAAACTCTGGACAGTCTGCAGATAGCCCTACAGGTGAGAGTTTCCTCAACCACATAACACTGTCATGCCAGACTTTAAATCATGTAGAACAGCCATATCCACACAAACCCTGTTAAACCAACATTAGTTCAAATGTAGAATAGCAATGCTTACATTCTGTCCCCATGTCTGGAACATCCCCCTCCTGTTTGTTGGCCTGTCTCCACAGTGTATGTTGTAAGAGGTATTTCCAACTACCCTATGTGATGCTGTTTGTCAAACACCGAGATGAAGTCCTGCTCACAGTGAAGGAAGAGGGTCAACACCCACATTAAGTGCTTAGTTATAGGAGTGTGTTTCCATGCAATTGGCTGTAGGAATGATACCACAGCTGTTCTACATGCAATTAGTAAGTGAGGGACTGCAATTTGTGCACAGGCCATCAGCTAATCATGAGCATTCCTTACAAAACTCAAGCTGCTGCCTATGCAAAACAGATGTACTTTTCCACATCCACCAGAGATGGAGAGAGAGAGAGAGAGAGAGAGAGAGAGAGAGAGAGAGACAGAGACAGAGACAAAGTAAAAAAGGAAGGGGTAAGAGAGAAAAGCCAAGCATGTTTGTGTATGATCCGTGGGTGAAGAGTGGTATCTGGGTATTATTATGGTTGCCTATATTGTTTACAAATCCATACTGTCACATAGTAATTGCGCATGGCTGTACACATTTATGGCTGAGGATTGTCTATGACAACCTCTACAGTGTTTGAAAACTTATGGTGCATAAACACCAAGGCATACCACTGGCTCGAATACTCAACTAAACTCTTTATTGAAAGTGGAACAGTAAGTGCTTTCATGTTACACAGAACGTGTCTTCAGACTTAATGAAATTTTAAAAGCTAACTGTCATTTAAATAGCTCTTTGTGCATTACCTGACCCATAATTGCCTACAATTAAAAGCTTAAAGTGGTATACATAGCTATATATCCATGTATACGTATATAAATATAGACTTAAAATGTAAAAAAAAAAAAAAATATATATATATATATATATATATATATATATATATATATATATATAAAATATATCAAAAACACTACTAATACAATGCTCTAAAATATACATATAAAAAATAGAACAAATAAATAATTTACTAATAAAAACTCTCTATACCTGCATGATAATGCTTGATAATGCTAATATGGGTGAACACAATCATAACTTAATTATTTACCTAACACTATATTAAAAGACACCAAACCATCACCACAAGAAAACAAATATGTATAAGGTAACTTAGAACGCAACTCTCATTAGCAAGCATGGTGGCCTATAATTAAAGACGTAAGTGCTTTGTGGAATAAATTACACTGGACTGAGGTGTAATGTCCACTACTGAAAAATATAACTAACACTGTGAAGCATCAGTGATTGACCGGTCTATCTTTCAGAAAAGGTTTCAGGCTTACCTTTTTCATTAAGGCCATGTCCCTTATCTGCCTGATACATCAGGATTCATTTATTTTCCTCCTTTTCAGTATAGTTCTTTACATTCCCTAGTCTAGTACTGGTTCTAATAAACTCTATGGCCATAAAACTAAATTTATGACTTAAATCATTGCTGATAGTGTGCCTTGCTAAGGCATTATGCTCATCTTCTCGCGTACAAGTGTTCTCTTACTTTCTCTCTTAATGTTCTATTGGTCTTTCCAATATAGAAAGATTCAAATTTCGAACACTGGGCTAAATAAACCAAATTTATAGATTTACAATCAGCGTAATGCTTAAAACTATACAGCTTATATTTTTCAGTAGGGGACATTACGCCTCAGTCCAGTGTTGTTTATTCCACAAAGCACTTACGTCTTTAATTATAGGCCGCCATGCTTGCTAATGAGAGTTGCATTCTAAGTTACCTTATACATACTTGTTTTCTTGTGGTGATGGTTTGGCATCTTTTAATATAGTGTTAGGTAAATAGTTCAGTTATGATTGTGTTTACCCATATTAGCATTATCAAGCATTATCATGCAGGTATAGAGAGTTTTTATTAGTAAATCATTTATTCGTTCTATTTTTATATGTATATTTTAGAGCAGTGTATTTATAGTGTTTTTGATATATTTTATATATATATATATATATATATATATATATATATTTTATACATTTTAAGTCTATATTTATATACATATACTTGGATATATAGCTATGTATGCCACTTTAAGCTTTTAATTGTAGGCAATTATGGGTCAGGTGATGCGCAAAGAGCTATTCAAATGGCAGTTTGCTTTTAAAAATTCATTAAGTCTGAAGAAGAGTTCTGTGTAACGTGAAAGCGCTTACTGTTCCACTTTCAATAAAGAGTTTAGTTGAGTATTCGAGCCAGTGGTGTGCCTTTGTGTTTATGCTCCATAATTCTTCATTTTGTACTACAGAGGCACTTTATCCTGAAGACTGAGTTTTTTGCTGTGAGTGTTTGAAAACTGTTGACCTTGTACTGTGGACAATGGGACATACAGGTCCTCGATATAATGATGCAGCAAAACCCACACTGCAATGGATCCTGTTATTACACAATCACCCCAACACCCACATGGGATACTGATGACACACACTTACCAGTACTGAGTTTCAACCACCTACCTGAGTATGTATTGTTATTACAGTGTTATGCAGTTATTACATGTGCCACAGAGCTTACATGTTGAAGAGCTATCCAAATGTATCTTTGAAGGTGAGTGACATCAGCAACAGTGCTAAAGGAGGGATAAGGGAAGTGTAATACATGTGAATGTCCACAAAAGCAGGTGTCAATGGAGACACACTCACTCTCTCAGGGAAACACACAGATTATTACAGTTGGCAGGATTAGGATTAGAACTCCTACCTAACTAGTTTGTTACACTATAGTAGTACACAGTTATCACATGCGCCACAGAGCTTATATGGCTGATGCATGGCCAAAGGGGTATTTCATGGTGAATGACATCAGCAGGCACACTAAAGAAGGGCAATGGGAGGTGTAGTGATTTTGAATGGCTTCAAAATCATTAATCTCCACACACACACACACACACACACACACACACACACACACACACACACACACACACACACACACACACACACACACACACACACACACACACACACACACACACACACACACACACACACACACACACACACACACACACACACATCTTCCAGTACTGAGATGCATAGGTTCATTGCTTCACAGGTGTGTAGTAGGTGAATGGGCCTGAAGGCTGTACAAGGCTAGGCAAAGGGAATACCTTGGCATCATGCCACATGACAGTGGCCTCCAGTGTTGCTCAGGAGTGTAGTCCCTGGAGTGGTCCCCACAGTTGGGTATTGTATTCACCATGCACTCATCTGGGTTACTATTGTGGGTGGCCAGTTATGTGCACTGCTTCCCATGTATGTGATCTATATTCCATAACATGGACAGTGTCTGGGTTGTGCACATGTCACACATGCTTTTTCTTTGACATGTAGAAGTATACTTGAGGTCTCTGGGTCCTGTTGTGTGTACAGATTGTTGTCTTCTGGTGTAGCATTCCTGACCTCATTTTGGCAGACCTGGCTATGGAACTGAGGTTGTGCTTGCACCTACATTGACAGCATGATACAGGTATTCAGTGGAGTTAGTGGCATCTGTCCATACAGGGCATGTGTATAAGGCATGGAATTCCCTTTGTGGGTTACATTTGCAGACTCTACAGTTGTTCCAGGCATCCAGTGGGGAACATAGCAAAAGGACCACTGTGAGCATTTATTTGCTTACTGTAGGGCTGGAACAGGGTGCCATGTCCTTTTACTTGCTGGGTAACACACAGTCAGGAGATGTAACACATCATAGTACTTTCTGATGTCAGTGGCACCGTTGTGATCAACAGGCATGTAGTCCACTGCAATCACACTGTGGTTACGGTCTGTGAGGCAATATGCAGGGAACTACCAATATAGTGGTTGTTGCCTAGCCAAGTGTGTTTGTGTATGAGACATGGGTGGAGAGTGTTCGCTGAGTAATACAAGGGTTGTGTATATTGTTCAACAATCCATAATGTCACATGTAGGGCTATGGATTGTCTACACCAGCTTCTCTGGTGTTTGACATTTGTTGTCCTTGTAAAGTGAACATTGTGACATATACTAGGTCCTCAATATAATAATTTAGGAAAACCCACCCCACAATGCATTCTGTTATGACACAATCACAGCAACCTCCACACAGGATACTGATGATACACACACACACACACACACACACACACACGTGCGAGCGCACACACACACACTTGCCAGTACTGAGATTCAAGCCGCTGCCTAGCTATATATTGCTACTACAGTGTATTGCATTTATCGCATGAGCCACATAGCTTATAGGATGGATGTTGTCCCAAGGTACTTCTGAGGTGAGGAACACCACCAGCCCTTGTAAATACTGACATTGGGTGATGTAGTGGGTGAGAGATCTCAAAAATAATTTTACCCTAAACACACATTTACATTTGCCAGGGGGGATGTTCAAACCTCTATTGAACCATCTTTATGGACCATTATGTTACACATTTACCACATGCACCACTGACCTGACATGGTTTAGGGTTGGCAACAGGTACTTCTAAGGTGGATGATATCTGAAGGACTGCTAAAGTCAGGCTCTGAGATGTGTACTAGGTGTAAATGGGGCCAAAATATTTGAGGTACGCACATACATATGTACACACAAACACCACAAATGAGATTCAAACCCATACCTGTGTAGTTACTGCTATTGCATTGTTCCACATTTAAGATATGCACCACAGAATTTATAGAGCTGGCCCTTGTCCAAAGCGGTATTTCAAGATGACTGACATCAGCAGGCTGGCTAAACTAGGGCAATGGGAGATGTAATGACTGTGAATGGCCTCAAAATCATTAATCTCTACACACACACACACACACACACACACACACACACACACACCGTTGCCATGTCTGGGATTAGACCTCCTACCTAACTAGTATGTTACACTATGCTTTACAAAGTTAGCACATGTGCCGCAGAGCTTATAAGGCTGGCCCTTTGACAAAGGGGTATTTCAAGGTGACTGACATCAGCAGGCTTGCTAAAGTAGGGCCATGGGAGGTGTAGTGACTGTGAATGGCTCAAAACCATTTATCGCTACACACACACACACACACACACACACACACACACACACACACACACACACACACACACACACACACACACACAGTTTCACAGTTGCCATGTTTGGGATTAGAACTCCTACCTAATTAGTATGTTACACTATAGCATTACACAGTTATCGCACGCTCCACAGAAATTATGGGACTGAGTAATGGCAGAGGGTTATTTCAAGGTGACTGACATCAGCATAAGTGCTAACATGGGCTATGAGAAGTGCAGTGTGTGTGAATGGGCCATAAACCATTCTTCTGGAAGCACACACACAACACTCAGTCACACACAACTTTCTGTTTGACAGGACTGGATAAACAAATGCTAGATGAATACTGATTTGTACTATCATGTTACACAGTTATCACAAGCAACACAGACACTATAGGGCTGAGGGCTACCAAAAGCAAATGTCTACAGTGATTAACATCGACACATCATGTGATATTGGCCAATTGGATGTGTGGTGGGTGGGACAGGCCTCATAATGGCAATCTCTTTGTCACTGTCTGCCTCTCTCTTCCCCACAGCTGTGTGTGTGTATGTTTGACCTATTATAATGTGTTGGCCTTGGATATGTGTGAGTATTCCTAGCCGATGTGTGTGCAAAGCATGAATGGTGTGCAATGTGGTGTGTGTGCACAGACATCTGCGACTGACAGATATGTATAGTCCACTGTTGTTGTCAGACATGGGCTTCATTTCTCTATGTGTTGGAGCATGCTCAGTATGACCTTCTGTATTTTGTTGTCAGACACGGGCTTCATTTCTCTACATGTAGGAGCCTGCCCAGTTTGACCTTCTGTACTGAGTGTGTGAATCCATCCCAGGTAGTTTGTACTCCAGTGCAGGATTTTATGTTCTACACCTACAGCTAGCAACCTGTTTCTGCAGGATATCTGTAGATAGGTTGACAATATGGAGTCACAATAGGTGAAAAATAGTGGGATACTGTAACTATTGTGTCTGTGCTGCTTGTGTTACATGGTTAGTGTTATCACAGATATTCAGACATATGTACTGTTTTACACTGTGATGTATTATGTCAACTACTGACAGATATACTTATTTGCTCACAGTTATTTCCTGGGAAATACAAGATGAATGAAGCTGTGTCCAGTATTGTGGTCTGCAGCCTACATATTCTTGCACACTCAAGACATTCTAGAGGGCTAGCTGCAGACACTTGTTCATGGGTCTGTGTAAATGGTCCAGCACCTCGGTACTGTGGTGGCTGGGGATACCTGCTTGTACATCTATCAACATAATAGAATGGCCATATCCTGCTGTGGCCATACCTCTCAGCTGTACAGATTCACCCAGGTCACCCTGAGGCAGGGCTAATATATCTGGTCAATTTCCCTTCACATTGTGGTTTATGAGTGGGTTTGTAGCCACCCATTCCTGGGTTTGTAGGTAGGGATAGTATGGGTACACATCAGAGTTTCAGACTTTACACACTCCATGGCGTCCATGTTTCTACACCCCCCCACTCTTGTTATTCTATCCTCTTCCTAACATTTTGCGAGTGATATCTGTGAAGTATCCCTATAGTTGACCCTTCATCTCAATATTATTTAGGGGTTCGTCCACAGTTCATGCAGAGGACATGGTGGGCATGCTACTGGGATTTGTTAGCATGGCCTTGCATTTATGTTCTGTGGACTATGTTATGTTGTTAGTTGGGACCCCATGAGATAACATACATTGGCAGTATGGGTAAGGCACAGGCCTTTGACAGAGGACTGTAGGGCATTTGGTAGTGATGCAGGCCATCTGTAGCAGGCAAATGCATTCTGTTACTCCTACAGTCCCAGGCTGTGAACCACTGGAGTCCCCTAGGGTGACAGGGTAAGTGTGTGAGGTGTTAATGGCAATAGTTCCTGTCCATATTAATCTTTTGGTAATGGCAATAGTTCCTGTCCATATTAATCCATTGGTCTGGATGCTGGCAGGGTGCTGCTTACATCTAAGGACACAACTGCATGGGACACCTCTTCAGCATGCTGTATTCTGTGGGTATTCCCATAGAGAAGTGGGGGTCATACTGTACTTATTCCCAACAGCAGGGATATGACCTGTTTTAAACCTGTGGATGATGGTGGGGTGAGCTGAGTGTATGTGTGATATGGAAGCTTCTTGCAGCTGACTCACAGATATACCTGGGATATTCCCCTTATGCTGCCTTGTGTGGGGACATAGGCAGTCTCTCATTACTTCATAACTGTGGCTTTTGTGGTCTGCCAGTGATTGACCAGACTACATCAGTACTCCATACTACACAGACAACTAATGTGCTGCTAATCTGTATTTACAATTCCAAAGGTGTGTGCAGTTGAGAGTTACATTTAATGTACTCTGTCTAGGGTACTTCCACCTGTGTACTGTGTGTACGTCTGGGCCCACATTCATAGCATGTCCATCTTTCAGATGGTGATAGATATTGACATCTGAATAATGCGTATGGGTGACTGCTAAATTGGGTCTTGCTGGGATGCAATGTGGTTGGCACTGCAGTTGTCAGAACATAGATCTGTCATTGACAGTACTGGCCATAGGCCATTTGGGCACAACCCTCCATGCCAACATGGTGACCACTTCCACACAATATACAACACACAATAACCTAACACACAGAGCCCTGCATATTGTACACATGCAACAATCTATCCTGTAAATTGGGTCAGCTCAGGTAATCTGTGCTCCACTGTTATTAAACCTACATGTACATGTTACTGCCTTTCTACATAGGATTGTAGGGGGGCACACCTGACAACTGTAGACATTTGCTAAGACTGTACTGTGTTGGCTTCGATTTCATTTTGTATTCTGACCTATCATGCAGACTAGAGGCATATCAGTAGAGTACAGATCTTAGGTTTTGCTGACCTACATTTCATTTTCAGACTTCTTACCCTGCAGAACTAACATACAACTGCCTGACCTGTTGTAGTCTGTCTGTGTAGGTTTGGAGGGGGGCTGTTCTCCATTGCCATTAATTGGAGGCCTTAGCACAACCTTTTTTATGGTCATCTACACCTGTCCTGCTCACTGAGGCTGTTGTTGGGTACATGAGCCTCACTGACATGCATGTGTGTCTCCTATGGACACACATTTGGGCCACCACATGTACTGCAGTGGGATTTGTCACCTTGTCTAGTACTGCCTACTTTACTGACACCAGTATTTGTTATGGATTTCATGCTGCTCATATAGGTGTCCACTATCTTCAGCCACCCAATTCTCTTGCATGCTCACGTCCATACCATAGCTACAACTAGCAGAACATACTACTCCATTCAGCAATTGATAGGAAGAGTGACTTACCTTGTGGCTGTGCCAGTATTGAGGATGGTGTTGGAGGGCTGACTATGATGGATGCACATAATACACTCCCTATACATGGTAAAGCACAGGTAGTGACATGTTTAGCATCCCTTTTACTGTATGTGCAAGTCAGAGAGAGGTGTCATTCCCTGGGTTCCTACCATGTCAGTGTATGTGCTATGCATTGCCTCTTTGCCAAAGCCTGGGCATACTGGGCACACTTCCTTCTGCCTACATGGGCAGGCTCAGGTTTTTCCTCCTCTGAGTCACTCTGTGCCTGTGGTAGCCTTAGCAACGGTGGTGGACTGTGTGGTGCTGCCCTGTGCTGTTCCTGCTGCAGCTGTTTCTGCAGGATCATACTGTGTAGCATGGCACATACAATGAAAAACTGTGTACATGTAGCTGGAGAGTGCTGCAAGGCTCCACCGGATATGTCCAGGCACCGGAAATGTGACTTGAGCATTTCAAACACACGCTCTATTATGATTCAGGTTTGTGCGTGTCCCTCATTATGGAGTTCTTGTTCAGGTGTGTGTGCTTTTCTGATGGGTGTCATCAGCCACAGCTCCAGTGCATAACCAGCATCCCCCCTAAGTGGCCATATGGGATGTCTCCAGTGGCAAATCTCAGGTACAGCTGCGTCATATGCCAGATGTGGGAGTCATGATAGCTTCCAGGGCTGCCAGCACACACATTCATTATAATGCCCTGGGCATCGCACATGACCTGGCAGTTGATGGAGGGGAAGCCCTTGCAGTTTATGTAGACCCTACACCTCTCACCGGGTGGTACTTTGATGTGCATGTGCATGCAGTCTATAGCACCCACTACCTCAGGGTATTCTGCTATTTGGTGGAAGAGACGCATATTGCTGGTCAGCGTCTCATGGGTGCTGAGGAAATATATGTGCTCACAGGCATGTCCTGACATGGCATCCAGGAACTGGTGGAGTACCCTGGATGCTGATGCCTGTGAGATCCCAATGATATCCCCAGTTGGCCTTTGGAAGGTACCTGTGGCTAGTATTCTTAAGCCTACACATACCCTGGTATCCACTTGGATGGGTTCCCCTCTGTTGGTTCTGTGTGTGAGGCATGGCCGGCACAGCTCAACAATTTGCTGTAGGATGTCCCTGTCCACCCTATAGTGCTCTACTATCTCCAGCTCATGTAGCCCCTGGTAGGTTATCCTGGGTCTGTACACACTTCTCCTTCTCCTCACTGTGGGTTGGTCATCAGCATTCTCATCCTCACCACCCACAGCCTCTTCCACATATTGATGTATGAGAGCGACAGCAGCCCTATCATTTTGTTTTTTTTTTCAGGTAAAATTTCCCCATCTGTGTACATTGGTGGTGTAGAGTTTGCGGGAAAAACCAGAGTGAAAGGTGTTTGTATAATTTATAGGAGTGTGCTGGGCTACTGCCTGTATAATTAGCTGATTCTGATACATTTAACCTGCTAGCTATGCTAGTTCTTCTTGATTACCTTCCTACTGCTGTTTTCCCTTCCCATTGCCTTCCCATTTAAGCCCCGAGGCATGCCGTGCATACCTAGTGCTCAGATGTGAACAGAGCAGCTATTTCCTGGGGGTTTTTTTGGGGGGGGTTAAAACCTGGTGCCAAAAATAGTAACCAGATGTATTCAATTAATGCTCTTGGCCATTTGAAAACCCAGCCTGGAGTACAGCTGCTACTGGGTTCTAGTACAGAGTGTGAATCTTTGTTTTACTGCTGTGACATTGCATTTTACAGCAATGAAGTGCAACATACACAACTATTTCCTCAACATTTTTGTGGCAACAGGTATAAGTGTAGG
Organism: Protopterus annectens; assembly: GCF_019279795.1. NCBI lineage: Eukaryota > Metazoa > Chordata > Ceratodontiformes > Protopteridae > Protopterus > Protopterus annectens. The sequence goes on from NC_056749.1 coordinate 837,159,433, forward strand.
ACTGGTGTGATCCTGGGTTTTAATGCAATATATGCATGTAGTATTATTTTTACTGATGTTAGCAATGCTGCTTGTGTTTACACACTGCTGACCAATGCAGAAACAGGCATAACTCACTTACGTGTGCACTTTGCTAATCATCTCGCAAATCCACTGTGCACTGTGCTATGAAATTGTATATTTGATGCTTTCTTATTAGTGTTTGTTCACAGTTTCCTTTCCATGATGTAAAACTACATGTGGAAACATTAGAAATTCTGGGCATATTCTAAGTATGCATCATATAGTCATAATACATACAGTACATGTGTTGGCCCCCATGCCAACAACCAGTACAACCCTGGGGGCTCAATATTTTATACACACATATATCAAACACACTACATAGTGTAATATATAATGTTGTGTGCTCCCTCATGAACAAGGCCAGTCAGTGGTGCTGACAACCTTGTTCTGCTAAATCCAAACATCCAGCTATGCGCAATAAGGGAACCTGTGTTCTTACATAGTTAGGCTTCTACACACCTAGGACACAATCTACACTTAGGTTACTGGACTCATATGAACCTATGAATCTATGTGCCTATGCAGGCCTCTCAACCTGTTGTTCCCCCACATGGTCTGCTGATGTCACCTACCATATGTTAACCTGCAGAGATGTAAAAGTCAGACTTGTGGTATGGTGCTTATGTAAAGTACTGCGTTCTGTAGTCTGTGTACCTTAGGTAGGTAGTGGGTTATGTTCTCACTGCAGTCACCTGAGAGTGTGTGTGTGTGTGTGTGTGTGTGTGTGTGTGTGTGTGTGTGTGTGTGTGTGTGTGTGTGTGTGTGTGTCCAACTAGAAAAGCAGGTGGGTATCATGCCGTTACCACCCCGGTCCCATAAATTGGCTGTATTTTGATACTTGCACCTGCCTACACATCCATGTTAGGCAGGCCTCCAACCTTCTCTCCAACATATACTGCTGATGTCACCCACTATAAGTTGACCTGAAGCCAGATGAAAGTCAGACTTGTACCATGGTGCTTGAATAGAGTATTGTGTTCTATAGTCTGTGTACTTAGGTAGGTAGGTATTCTTTTCTTACTTCAGTCAACTGGATGTGTATGTGTCTCTACTCAGCAGTACCCATGGGTTATCCTACAGTTACTTCTCCAATGGCATGGCTTGCTAGTCTTTTCATGCTTGCACAATCCTACATATCCATTTCATGCAGCCTTTCCAACCTCTTGTCTCTCACATGGCCTGTTGATGTCATCCACTATAAGCTGACCTGCAGACATGTAAAAGTCAGACTTGTGCTGTGGTGCTTGTGTATAGTACTGTGTTCTGACATCTGGATACTTAGGTGAGGTTCTGTTCTCACTGCAGTCAACTGTATATGAGATGTTACTTGACATTACTAAAATTCTTTTACACCAGCATGCATGTGGGACACTGTTATCATATGCTCAACAGACAATGCTGGTGTACCACCACATGCTCTACAGACAATGCTAATGTAATCAGCTATATCAGATTATTGCATATATATCCCACCAGGACAGGATCAGATACTGGCCTGGAGCCCAGACAAATGTCACCTTAGGTTCATAGGAAGTTACTAGGCTATTGACCGAAGGGCCTTTATAAGCCTAGCCATGTTATACCATCATTCACTTACTGATTAACTATATGGCCTATATTTACAGTGCAAGTATACGATCATTACCAACTGCATTTATTCAAGAGGTGCATGGTTGACACATTTGGGGTAAATTTACTTTTCCCCATCCAGTTGGCTAAGTTATGCTTAAATGAGGTCATTGAGGAGTTCTGTTTTATGTGAATTGGGATTTTTTTTCCAGAAGAATGGCAATTGCTGGGAGATATATCTGTCACTGCAGCATGTCCTGTTAATGTTGCAGTCTAGGTTAAGATCCCTAGTGTGAGTGAATCTTGTCCCATGTGCCTTGTGGATATGCAGCATTTCTATGAGGCCATGGTCTGAGTCTGCTCTGTAGGCTAAGCACAAGTCGCCTTTCAGTAGCCTGTAAGATACAGAGTACAGTGACAGGGCCTTCAGTCTGTCCTGCAGATCATGTGTTGCGGGCTCTGTATTGTTTTGATGAGAACCCTCGGAGGTCTTTCCAGCTGCTGCAGGTGCCTGGTGAGGTACATGCACAAAGGAGCATTGTAGAATGATAAGATCATACGATCATAGTAAGTTACTAGGCTAATGGCCCCAGGGCCCTTACAAGCCTATCCAAGTTCAACCCTTGTTCCCAAGGGTGTCTGGTTCATGTAGACACTAAAATCAGCACCTATTGTTCCTGTCCAAGAGGGACACAGATGGAAACCCTGGGGTGAATTTCCAATTACACATCCAATCATCCATATTGAGCTTAAATAGGGCCAATGAGGGGCTTTGTTTAACATGAATAGAAGGTTTGTTCCAAAGGTGGGGCAACCTCTGTGAGATGAATCTGTCTAGCCAGCAAGTTCTGTTGATGTCACATGCCAGGTTAAGGTCCTTTGAGTGAGTGATGTGTGTGCCATTTGACTTGTGAATGTGCAGCATTTCCATCTAAGCTGGGTCAGAGTCTGTTCTATATGCAAGGCACAGTTCACCTCTGAGCAGACTTTATGACACAGAGTAAAATGGCAATTATTCCAATCTGTCCGCATAAGACAGATCTTGAAGACCCTGACTTTTCTTCATAAAGAACCTTTGTGGTCTCTCCAATTGCTACAGGTGTTTGGAAAGGAACTTACCAAAGGGAGCATTTTGCTCTATTATTGGCCTGATGAGGGAAGAGTACAGAGGGTTATAACCTCTATTTTTTTCTGGAGGTAATGCCCTTACTTATGAGATGAGCAATATAAAATGCCTTTCAAAGTTAAGGCTGCTGTCAACCTGTGTGCCCAGATCTATCACCACTGACTTTGTGCTTAGGGTATTGCTAGTGATGTGGTAGTTTGCAGGAACATCACCCTTGCCAATGGGGATGATAATGATTTTTTTTTGCATTAAGTTTAAGGCCATGACTTTGGCACCAGCCATTAGTCTGCTTAAACCCTTCTTTCAGGATGTTAACATTGCTAGGGGTTTGTCAGTATCCCACATTAATGGATAAAAGAGTCCTTAAAACTACATCACAGGACCATGAAACAGTGGCAAACCACTTTGCAGTTAAGCCATGATAAAGGACAAATTATTATTCCAGGGATAAAAATCCAAATGGGTATATTTCAGGCTGACTCTTTGTCACCGCTGCTCATTTGTCTTGCCCTTAACCCATTAAGCTGTCTACTTAACACATTAGGTCATGGCTACAATTTGACTCCCAGAAAGCAACAAAGTGTAAAGACTTATCTTCTTTTTGTCAATGATTTAAAACTGTGTAGCTCATCAGATGAGGAACTGAAAGCACAACTGCAAGTAGTCAAAACTTTTTCAGATGATATAAGAATGTCATTTCGTCTTGATAAATGTGCAAGAGCAACCTTTAAAGCAGGAAAATTGCAGCACCAAGAAAACATCAGTTTGGGACAATAATGTAATATAAAAGAACTTGAACAAGAGGGACTGCATAAATATTTGGGAATTGATAAAGGGTCAACAAAAAATCATGAACAAATGTTAATAAAATGTAGTAAGGAATATTTTAGAAGAATTAAATTAATCCTAGAAACAGCGTTAACGTCTAAGAACAAAGTTCAAGCTATAAACCAATTTGCTCTTCCTGTCCTAACTTAGAGTTTTGAAGTGTCTGACTGGCCCCAAACGCTGTTAGATAGAATAGACAGGAAAACAAGAAGGATACTTCATGCTCATCAAATGATTTATAAAAATCAGCACATACTAAGATTATATATTCCCCATTCTGAAGGAGGTGTGGGCCTCCTTGAAATTGATTACATGACTAGATCTGCAGTCATGGGACTGCACACATATCTGCTGACCTCACAAGACCCAAGTATAGTTAAAGTTTTGAAACATGAGGAAAATAAATCTAAGATGACTTCCCTTCTTAGTCTAGCAGAAGCATATCGGCATCAAGCAGGAATGGAAATCAAACCAAAAGCAGGTAAAAATCAGGCAGCAACTGAATGTGCCAAAAAGCAAAAGAAAGAATATAAGGTGAAGGATCAGATGAGAAGGTAAAAAATATGGAAAATGCATAAATATAGTTGCAAGTATAGAAAGCTCCTAGAAAAACCTTATGTTGATCAGCAGTGAATGCAGGAATGGTTAAAGAGAGGTGAATTGAAAAAGATGAAAGGTTAATATTGGCAGCCCAAGATAGTGGACTACATACATGTTGGTTTACAAAAGTCCATTGAACATGTGGGAGAAATAGACAAATGTAGGATTCATAAAACAGAATGGGAAAAAGTTGCACACCTTGTTTCTGGTTGTGACATACTAATAGCAGAAGGACTGCAAACTGAAAAGCATAATAATGTAGTAAGACTGTTGCACTGGGGATTGTGCAAACATTATAATATTAAAGTAGCTGAAAAACACTGGAAATATGAGCCACAAAACATAATAGAAAATGATGGTCTACCTCACATGGGATAACCCATTACCAACAGCTCAAAAGATAGATAAGAGAAAACCAGATATAGTGGTCCATGAAAAGAAGACAAAAGTAGGGTCTATATTAGTTCGCCAAAATGTTATTCCGGCGAAAACCTGACCACTAATCAGTGAAAATCATGTCAACAATTTGCTGAATTTACTAAGGGCAATAAAATAGTTGTTCAAAGCACAGTGGACCAACTTGCAGTTGACTTGAACCCACCCAAGTGGAGGGGGCCTCTAACTATATATATATATATATATATATATATATATATATATATATATCACTACAGTGGAGAAAAGGGTAAAGCTATGTAGTTGTGTCTTGCTTTGGTCAACTATTTCATTGCCCTTAGTAAATTCAGTGAATCACTGAAGCGATTTTTGCTGATTATGGTTCGATTAATAAGTGTTCAAAGGAATAACATTTCAGCAACCTAATATAGACCCCAAAAGTAGCAGTGATCATTGAAATCACTACACCCAGTGGCTACAGTGTCTTGCATACAGAGAGACACAGGGTCACCACAGCGGAACTCCGGTCCGCTAATGATTGGCAGTAGATTTTTACGTACAGAGTTGGCAGTCCTGACGTACAACCTTCAAGGAAGGTACGCCCATTCACGCATGTCTCCACACAGAAGATGCTTTAGCTGAGAATCGAGCAGGGCAACATCTTATTGTGAGGCGACAACGCTACCGCAGCACCACCAGCACCACGGTATTTTTCTTTGTTTAATATGTACTCATTTTGCCTTTTTGAATTTAAAGCAGTGATTTTCTTATTACAGATGGGGTTATACCAGACAGTGGTTACGTTATTCGGCAAAATTGAAGGGTATTAACCCACCATCGAGTTCGTGCAGGAATGGGCATGCCCGCAGTGATTGACATGCCGGAGGGCGGGGATTAACAACAGCTATGTGCCGTGATTGACACACAATGCAAATGTAATGGTAAATTCATGTAAAAAACAGAGCATTTAGTAAGCACAATAATACACTTTTTAAACAAAATACAAGTAATTCATCAAAACATCTTAATAGCAGTTGGAGACTGCAGTGTCTTGAAGCAAATAGAAACAGCTTTTATCTTTACTGATCTCTGTTTCTCCAAGTGGTAGTAGAGTAAGTGAGGACATACGGTCAGACAGGTGTAAAGAGAATGGGTAAAATCTACAACCATGGAAAAGCCTTGTTTCCCCCGCAAAAAAGAAACTTGTTTTATATGTGCTTCTCTTTAAAATCCATTAATATTACAGTACATAATTACAAAATATGTGTACTCAGGTTAGTGTGTTTTATGCAAGATAAGGCAAGGAAATGCATTTAGTGCTTTGGAATGTCGATGAAACACAACAGACCCCTATGAGCCATTATCCATCCAGTATTTTTTGCATATGGGATTGGGGTGTTACTTCAACAGTGAGTGCTTATCCAGGTGCATCCAATCAAAAGTAGAAGATGAATAAACTGGCAGGGCCAAAAGGCCTGAAGATACTATTTAAAGGAAAACACCATAAAGTAGCATTTTCCTTTTGTCCTTTTAAATTAGAATAAATAGCAGCAATGAACTAACATCTTTGTACCTGTGCCGTGAGCTGCCTGATTGAAGTTGTTATTAAAGGCTCCATATTCTCCTTCCTGCGCGATCACTTGTGGTGTTATTGGAGATATTGAAGTGTATTAACCCACCACCAAGTTCGCGCAGGAGGAAGAATATGGAGCCTTTAATAATAACTTCAAATCAGGCAGCTCACGGCACAGGGACACATGAGTGGTATGCATATCTGTGAACTCTCCCTACTTCTTTCACTTCAGAAAATGCATATTTCACATTAATTGTATCAATGTCTTGCGGCTTTTACCAAAATAAGCGGTTTTCTTACACTGGCTTCACAATGTAAGTGACAAAGTAAAGATCACCGCACTTCCATACCTCACCATGCCTCACTACGTACCTCTCAACTCTCAAAAAAGGTGGTTAATTATTAGAATTACAGACGTTTTACTTTCCAAAATGTATATTAAGTCAAGTCAGTCAAATAATGTTAACCCTCAGTCACTGCTATTAAACAAGCATAGGACGTTCTCGTTCTTAGATCGGTAGTTCGCTTACAATTAAGAGTTTAGGTAAACTACAGAACACATTCTGACAAGTGTCCGTGTCTTGCGTTAATAGCACTAATATTTTAAAATGTGTGTAAAATAAAGTAGTAGTGATATAGCGTGAAAAATATTTAAAATACGCTTTAGTAATGGCGAAATATAGGTCTAAATCACCTTGTGTTTTTGGTGGCATCTTTCAATCAAACGGTCATAGGCGGGGTTTGGGCGGGGCTTGCTACTGCGCATCTGGTGGGTTAATACACTTCAATTTCGCCCATTATTCAATAAGAAATTGGCTCACTTTGTTTTCCCCTGTCTTTACTTAGCAGAATGCTGTTGGTGAAAGCTAATGTTTTACTTATCTTTAGCAATATCTAAGGAAAGATATGACAATAAAAACATTTGTATATGTATCTTGATTGTGTAACTTGCATCATTCTTATTTTGTAAAAAAACAGAGTAAACGCCAACTCAAGTTTAATTTTCTTATCCAGAAAACTGTTTTAAATACTTTGCAAACCATGTCATTGAGTTGCTTCTCATTACGGAAATATTTAAAATTATATGTTTTGCTTGTTTACTTTCCCACATAATATATATAAAGCTAAAAGGAATTTTCTTCCTTTGTGAAAATTCATTCTGTGTACACTTTTAAATGTTTTAGAGCATACAGCCTTAATAGGAATCTATAACTATTTAAAACAAAGTTACACCTCTAACAATCTCATTAGGGAGTATAACTTCTTGGTTTCTCTACAGGTGGCCAAGTCGGAATCATTTGAGTTTCAGTTGCTTGAAGCCCACAGCTTCTATCACTGTTTTGAATAAAAAAAAATCATTGGTTGAACAATTTGTAAGAGTATGCTGACAGTGATTCCGTTTTTTTGGCAAGATTTCTCTATTCTCTGAATTGTGTGTGTGTGTGTGTGGGGGGGGGGGGGTTGTTGGTTATTGTTGTATCCAGTCTCACTGGATTATCCTTACAGGACCACTCTAATTCTGATCTACTGGATTATGTGGATGTCTATGTATACTTATTTACAATAAACTGCTTTTCCATCTGGAATACAAGGAAGTGCTGGTATTGTTTTATGCAGTATTGATACAATTGGTCCATGCGTTGACGGTATATATATATATATATATATATATATATATATATATATATGTATATATAAATTTGGGTATGTGAGGGCTTCCCCCTCAAAAAAAAAATGATTAGTTAACGTTTTCACCTTCATAGGTTCATAGGTTGGTACTAGGCTATCAGCCCTAGGGCCTATACAAGCCTAGCCATAACAATTCCCTGGCTATTTCTTCCCACACTATATACTTCCCTGGACCCCTGTCTAGCAGGGCAACTGACATGCACTCGGGGTGAATTTCCTTTCTCCCATCCAATCGTCAAGGTTCCTTTTGAAGAGGGCCAAAGAGGCACTCTGCTTAACATGTATGGGCAATCTATTCCAGAGTCTGGGGAGTCTCTGGGTCAGGAATCTATCCCTCCAGCATGTTTTGTTTATTGTGATGACAAGGTTTAGATCCCTGGAGGATGTGACTCTGAGGGATTGGGATTTCATTAAGTGTAGCATGTCCAACAGCTCTGGGTTTGACATGGCTTTGTATGTTAGGCAGAGATCGCCTCTGAGTAGACGATATGCGACAGAGTATAGCTGGGGTTTAAGGCGGTCAGTGTAGGGCATCTGCTTTAGGCCTGTGATTCCTTTAGTGAGGTATTTCTGCAGCCTTTCCAGTTGTTGCAGATGTCTTGAGAGGTACATACCAAACGGGGCGTTGTATTCTATAATGGGTCTAATGAGGGATGAGTACAGTAGGACCTATCTTTGGTACTTTGCATGTGTGTGTGTGTGTGTGTGTGTGTGTGTGTGTGTGTGTGTGTGTGTGTGTGTGTGTGTGTGTGTGTGTGTGTGTGTGTGTGTGTGTGTGTGTGTTTGATGCCCTGGGTCTGTATTTTATAACTTTACTTCTCTTTATTACCATATTTTATCAGAACATCATCATTAAGACCACAATGAGTTTATTTTGGAAACAATCAAAAAACATTTAAAAGCATATATCCACAGTTGTATGTTTAACACTCCATTACATACAGATTCTATCTTACCAAAAGGAATGAATGGATAAATCCTCTAATCATCACTTTCTTAGAATAATAACAATTCCCCAAATTCTTACACTGGTGTTATCTGGCCCCTGGAAATTATGCATAATATATAAAGCTTCCAGTATCAATACATAACTCCTATAATAAGGCTGGGGACTCTCTGTTTTCCAACACCGTGGGGAAAACCTGGAACCTGCTCCCAAAAGAACTCTCATCTCTGTCCTCTACACCACTCGTCAAGAAGCAACTGGAAGAATACCTTAAAAATAACTGGCTATGTCCATGCACTAACCCAGATTAATCACTTCCATCCTTCATACGTTGTCTAAGCTTATCTCACTACTGCTTTTGCTATGCACTCCTTCCTATTAACCTCTGAATGTATTTGCTATCAGCTAATAAAGTTATGTACTAGATTTAGAGTATCATAGAAGGTACTATAGTAGTTTGTCCTTTCTTAGCATACTCTCTACAGTATAGTATGTATTTGTCTATACCTCTTGTTTATATTTTGTCTTGTAAAACTTGTGTTGATTTATTGATGTTTACCTATCATCTAAATAACTTGTATTGCCTTGCCTTAAAAACGTACTGTATCTATATGTCTAGTAACTGTTAGTGGAGCTTTTCTCCCCGGGCCTCTACTGAAAATGGACATATATCCAGTTGGACTAGCCCAGTGAACAAATGTAAAATAAAATAAATAAATAAAATAAAGCTTGCAAGGAGCTGAAAGGGGAGAGTATAGCTTTCACTTTCTATGCCATTCATTCAAAATGTTTTTAAATATTATTGTTCAACAGACCATTACACTGTGGGTGATGGTTCAGTAAAATAAAATGCAGTTAGAATGAAAATGTATGGTCCTTATAATCCTAACAGGTAAAACTGGGAAAAGAGAACACAAAATCTGACTTAAAATCTAGTATTTGCCTCTCATCTCATAAAGCCACTATTATTCAAAATATGTTTAGCTGACAGTGTAAGCATAAGTTATTATCAGCTGACTGAAACTAGCCTACAATACTTTGTATTCATTTATTTTGTTTGTTTGCTTGTTTATTAACCAAGATAGAAAACTAATCTTTTTCTGGCAAAGTCAGACCCCCCCCCCTCCCCATCATTGGGCCAGATAATGTAAAGTTTGCGGAAGCTATTTGGAAACAGTGCAGTATGCCAAAGAAAGACATCAGTGCAGCTGCTGTGAATGTGATTTCAGAAGACATGCTGAAGGCAGTCTGAGTTATTCAGCATAGGATCATCATGGATCTGCATATGCCCTGTCTAATTCCAAAACTCATCCTGCACACACAGCACGACTCAAATGCAAGAAACTGCCATGCAGACTCAGTTTCTGAAATCCTCAAGAGTATACTTCATGGACTCCAAGGAAATAAAGCTAGTACTTCACAGTTCAATGAATTATGTAGCAAAAGAAAAAAAACTAAATACATAAAAATGCAACCAGCCATAAATGAACTGCAACAGGCTTCAGTGATACAAGCTATAAATGAGGCTGTAGCTGTGCATCCTATAAGGCAGTCAGCTAGAGTCACAGCAAGGCTGCAACTAAACCAGTTGTCAGACCAGCAAATAATTGAAAGGTACTGGCTAGACAAACAACTGGTGCAGGCCGTCTGTAACATGTATGACCCACACATGTCTGTGCAGACCCTGTAAGGAAACCTCATTCCCCGTGTGTCTCATTCTCTGTGTACTTGAATCTGAGACATTCCATGGACATACGGGATGCTGTGGGAGTGTCACAGTCAGCTGCCAGTCGTATACTGGCAAACTTCCTGAAAGCAATGTGCAGAAGGTGGATGACTACATACACTTTCCATCCACCCACATGAAGTGGAGAACTGTAATGTACCAGTTCTATAACATTACAAACTTCCCATAAATACTCAGTGCAAATAGATTGCACACACATACATATCAAGACACCAGAACATCCAGAAGCAAACCGTTATATAAACAGAAAGGTCTGGCCATCCATCAACTGCCAGGTTGTGTGTGCAACAGATGGAAGCATAACAAACCTCCTGGCAAAACATCCTGGAAGTGTCCATGATACTGCCATATGGAAAGAAAATGGTCTGAGGTCTGCATTCCAGCAAGGCGAAATACCTGAGGGATGACTACTGGGTAAGTACAGGAGTACAGCTAGGATGTAAGTCAAGGACACCCCTAACAAGAATATCCATTCTGACCAACTATGTTTTCATTCCGCACAACAGGTGACTGTGGTTATCCTCCTGAGCCATGGTTAATTACCCTGTACAGAGATCATCTAACCCTGCAGAGGAGGTCTACAATAGAAACTCCATAGAACATGTGTTTGGTGTACTGAAAGCTAGGTTCAGATGTCTGGACAAATCCGTGGGGTGGTGTACTGCAGCACACAACAGAGAAGGCAGCACAGATAAACAGTGTGGGCCTTCTACACAACATGCTAACTACAGCACATTGCGGTCTTCCAGCTGCAGGTGTGAGTGAACTACTTCAAGAATCCCAGATGTCTGAAGAAGACATCCCTGAGGTATCAGAAGAGTAGCAGGAGGTTATAAGGGGCAGATGACACACTCATAGGCAACATAGGATATGACGGCCAGCCCAGGCAATATGGCAGCATCTGACCCACAACTTTGAGTCATGACAAGCTACATGTACAGAAGTACACAGATTAAACACTAATGCTCAGGTGTTGCCCCACAACAGCAACACACATTGCATTTAATGGTAATTACCCACTCGATACAGACACTGAGCATCATACATAACACCATCATCTTAATATATTATAATATGACCATATGCAAATGTGTCATAATAAGAATCATCAACTCAAGGCAGAAATGACACAGGTATGTAATAACCATTCAGATTGTTGTATACATTGTATGGAAAACTATAAGTGACACACATCAGTACTACACATTCCTATTTCTACAATATAATAACATGAAAAAAAGATAAACCTCACAGGACATAATGCAGAATATTTAATAGCCACAGAAAAATACATGTTAGTAAAGTGATAATTCATTAATATGAGCCAGCTATATTTATCACACTGTTGGACACACTCTATGCATTGATGTCTTACATCAGAGTCTGCTCTGCCCTGACCGTATACAGAAACACATTGCCCTGGTTAATCCACAGATGAGACTGATGGGATGAAACACCATGTTGAGGTGAAGGGGCATGGACTGTGAGTAGAAGGTCTTGTTGTGACTGCCAGGACCACAGTAGATAGACTAGCGGTGAACACTCTGCAGTTTGACCACAGATGCTGATGTTCAATGACTAATCATGGTTCTGTAGACAGATGGCCTACTTCTTCCATGTTGCAATCTTCTGAGAACAGTCATGGCACACAGAACCCAGTTAGCACTATGGCACTGCTACAGTACCATAGAGGGCAGGATTTCTACCACCTGTGCCACAGGTAGGAGACTCTCATTTTGAATTGTAAATTACACCATTATCTCTGTTTCTGTGCTCTTGTCCTTCATGCATCACATGTAGCTGGTGTCCCACGTGATCTGTGGCACATACCAGTGCATGGATGTCTGATAGATGCTGTTGCTGTGACCATTCACTTGCCTGCAGCAGGATGAAGAGACCCTCTGACACCTGGCCATACACAACATCTGCACACCTATGTCTACTGCAATGCCCTGTTTCAAGTTGGTGTTGGGAACTACCATCAGCAACAGTCTCAACTGGAGTCTGTCATTCAATGACCTCACCCTGTTCAACATCCAATGTGCCATTATCCACCGAATGGCTAGACAAGTTCCCTTCCATATCTGAGATCACAGCTACAACAACATCACTGTCAACATCTGGGACAGACTCTCCCAACATGTCGAGGTCCTGTGTGTCAGGGGGCATAATATCATGATCACTGGGTAGGCTGATGGAAGAGAAAGATAGTTGATGTACTGCAAGGTGCAAAGACACACATTGGGACAGTGTGCTTACATCACATGATAGATATCATCAAAGGCATATGACATATATATTTTGATCCAAACAAAAGCAGATAAACAGCCACAGCACAGCAAAATATATATTGTTGTTGGATGCACAAAAACTTCCAAAGTTTCCAAATACATATAAAATCAATTTAATTATTCATAAAACAAATTAAAAACAAAGATAAGTACTTTCACAGCCTTTTACTACCAGTTGCTTCATCAGCTCTAAAACTTAACAAACAGAAGAACATTTAAAAAGGTATAAAGTTACCTCATCAAGTCACATAACTTTAATAAGGGCCTTAAAGGGACTGTCTCATTTAAACCGATCCCCTTGTCAGGCTGCAATTCTACAAATCCCCTTAGTTTCCACACATTCAACCTTGGTTTTGATATTGCCCCCTCTTTTATTACATTTATGCAGTTACAGCACCATAAACTTGAATTGATGTGAGTTTTTGGCTGAATTTCCAACTGTCCCCATTAAATACCACCTGCCTAAAGTGCATAAGTCCCTGGTTGCTCCACCTTTGAGACATATTGTGTCTAGGTGGGGTGAGGCCATAGAACCGTTGTCTATACATGTTGAGAAAATACTACATCCTGTTCTTGATACTGTAGTAACCATACTAAAGAACACCAAACATTTTCTTTTGAGACTATATGGTTGGTATAGTTTGAACACTCTTGATATGTGTGTCCTTGTAACTTTAGATGTAACTTCATTATTTACAGTAATTCCCAATGATATAGGGATTGATTTTGTCAGACTTTTTTTGTCTAAATATTCATCATATAATACAGATCAAATATATCTTTTATGTGCACTGCTCAATGTTATCTTACAGAATGTCTTCATTTTCAATGACCAGTATTTACATCTGATGGCTGGTGTTGCAATGGGCACCATATGTGCCAACAGTTATGCCAACATGGTGCCGGCATACTGGGAACATCTATACATCTTTGATAAAAGTAACGTCTTCCTTAAATATGTTTCTTTTTATGCTCGCTTTGTGGATGATGTCTTTTTGGTCTGGTCGGGACTGGAAGATTTGTTAAATGAGTTTATATTTTATTTGAATCACACAACAGCATTTTTGAAATGTACACCCTCTTTCTAAAAATAACATTGACATTTTAGATGTATGTGCATTTTTAAGTGTAATAGTTTGAGTACCAAACTTTATAAGAAAGAATGTAAAAAGAATAGTGTTACACTGAAGCAGCATGCACCCAAATCATGTTCATTGAAATGTATTAAAGAAAAAAACAGCAAGAACTCATCCGTCCAATGTTTTATTAATGAATCCAAAATGGAGAAAGCACAGCTTTCGAATTATACAAACTCTTTTTCAATGCCATAAAAAACATTCACTCCATTAGATCTTTTATATTGTAAGCCAGCATTTAAATTAGTCACCTAACTAATTAACAATTAATTAACTAAAATTAAATACATTAAATTTCAGCCCTAAAAATACACATATATGAACCTATGTATAAAAAAATATATAAATAAAAACAATAAAACACATAAAAGGAACCTTAGACAAACTCTTCATTTTTAATATCGGTTTTACACTATTTCTTAGATTTAATCCTGGAGGCTTATCAGCCCTAAAATAGTTTATCCAGTTGTACTAAGCAGCTTCAGTTTTATTGACAATATCACCTCCACTTATCCCATTATTCACTTTCTGTATTGCTGTAAATCTAATACTATGACTGTCACCACCAAGCAAAATATGCCTGTTCAATGCATTTGTTTCCACTTTCCTTCTTATCTCTGAAAGATGTAAGCTTATTCTGTCTTTGAATTTTTTATTCATTTTGCCAATATAAAAATGATCCCATGCAATGCATGTAGCAATATACACTATATCGTCTGTAGTGCATGTAGCAAAGGTGTTAAAAAAGAATATCTTACCAGTAATGGGATTTATAAAAGAAGTCTCAGTATTTATATAATTACATAAAGAACAATTAAGACAAGGGACAGCACATTTAGTATTAAATTTCCTGTCACTAACTCTGTTATATGTTAGGTCTTTAAAACACAGCATCTGTTTCAAATGTTTGCCTTTCTTAAAGATAAAAAGTGTTTCCCCCACTATTTGTCCTACTTCAGAGTTAGAGACAAGTATGCACCAGTTTTTTTGTAATTACAGATTTAACCATTGGTGTATGTCTATTATACTTTGTAATGTATCTAACCGAGCTAACCCCTTCCTTAGATCTAATTATAGCATTATCTGAAAAACAGGGCTTCCCCACACTTTTACATTGTTCTATAATATTTTATGTTGTACTAAATAACATGGGTAGTGCCTAGATTCAAAATCTTCAGCTATATTATCTAACTCTGATAGAAACAATTCATCTTTAGCATTAAGCCTACTAGTTTTAAGCAGTTGACTTTTAACCACACTCCCAAACACATGTCTAGGATGCATACTAGCATAATGTAAAAATCTGGACTTACGGACATTTTTCCTATGTATACTCGTATCTATCCCATCATCATTCTTTGTCAGTGTAATAGCAAGGAAATCCGTGTGTCTGACAATTTTAAATCAAATATCAAAAATGTGTGGTGTTTTGCAGCCTTTCAAAAAAATCATTCAATTCACATTCATTGCCTAGCTAAATAAGAAAGGTGTCATCAACAAAACATTTGTAATATGCCAAACGAGGCTCCTTAAATGTTCCCATAATGTAGTCATCATATACATGGTACCTTTTGCAATTGGCTAGAACCAAGTTAACATATGTGTTGGCTACACGGGTGCCCATGGCCACCCCTAACTGTTGATGATATATCTGACCATCAAACAAAAATGCATTGTTTACCAGTACTATTTCAAACATTGAGCACATCATCTCAATTTTTGTAGCTGAACACATACTATATTATCTAAGAATTATCTTATGTGTTGTATTCCAATTTCATTTGGTATAACAGTGAATAAAGATTTTATATCTAGAGTTACAAACACCTACTTCAAATCTTTACCATCTGGCACATGACCTCAGCAATGCAATTGGAATCCCCCGCACTGGTGAGTAGGTGCATCATTATTATGATGACCTGACGTGAAGGACGGAGGAACTCTTGGCCCAATGGATCCAAGATGCTTGGGCTCAGACTGCCCCAGGAATTTGTAAATGTAGGAACCAGTGATTTATCAAATTGTGGTATGAATATCTAATAGACAGGTAGGCATAATGGTGTATTTTCCCCTCACAGCTGCAGAGGAGAGGGCTCACAACCTGGAGGTCCACGCAGAGTGCCTGGCCAAGATGCGCCGAGAGTGTGATGAGTACAGATGTATCTCACAATATATAGTAATCTGATTAAGAAAAAGTACAGTAGTCACTGCCAATAGGTATAGTGCATTTTGAATGTGTACATAGACATGGACTGATATAAGTGAGTATTGCCAGGTATAGTTCAATATAGATGAAAGCATGAAACATGCTACTGTTACATAAAGAAAGTTGATACAGCATTAATAATGTTGGGAATAACATGTGGATGCCATATTAATAAAACATGTCCTAATCTACAGCAAATACGGTATAACTGCAGTCAGAATTGCGAAGAAATAAAGGTAGTACTGCTTAGATTGTGCTATAACAGATGTGTTCCAAGGCTTGCATTATTTAAACTGTAGCACAATAAAGATTGTCAGCTGTATAACAATCACTGTGTCATGTCACCCTCAATAAATCTGTGTTCTGACAACTGTTGTGCGTATTCTGGGCTGTTGTTCAAGAAATCAAATGTTATAGGTTTTGTGAAGTAAACATAAGTATAACACCATGAAGGGAACGCAGGCTGGCCAATAAATAACTGTCATGCTAAAGTGTAGATGTGGAGTTATACTACAAGATATAATGCAATATATTTGTTCTGCACTAAGAGCTGAACCTAGAGTACTACTGTCTAAGGTATTATAGTGTGTTTCTCCCAGAATTGTCTTGTGATAACCTGTGCATTTCAGCTATATGCATCTCTGAATGTAGGTACACTGACACAGGCAAGTATGAAAGGGTAATAGCTGTAAACTGCAAATATACCATATGCAACTGTACATGGGTCAGGTAGGCAACCCAGCACCCCGATATGGTCTGCACAGATCGTACATATTCCCATCCACGAGGGGTTAATTGTGTACACCTGCATTCCAAGTATTAATACGCAGTTCACCTACTATCGCTGTCATGCATGAATCTCATGCATGTATGTTTAACTGTCACTACAGTCTTGTGTGACACTCTACCTATATTACCAGGACACATGTTGTCACCAGGTGAGCTTTAGGTACATATCACTCAATCAGCACACAACAATAGCTCAGTGTGATAAGCAATATATATGTAGTACATTTTGCCACACACAGACTGGGATATGAATCCAGGGACAGGTACAAAGATGTATATATAGTAACAGACAAGTAGTACTATTTATAGAAGCAGTCATGTGATGTTTGACATATTTTCCATCCACAGGACTTACAGGTAAATAAATGTCTGTAGTAGCTGTATGAAGGGTATACTAATGTCTGTGTCCAAATGTAGTAGTGTGTAAACAGAATTTCTCAGCAAGGTGATAACACTCCATTAAATAAAACGACATGAAGTACACTACTATTCCAAATTAATAAGACAAATTAAATGGTCTATTGTTGGTACGGCTGCATGCCTGTTGCATGTGTGAATGTCTGTTGATAGTCTAACCCCATGCCTACCAATGACAGAAGGATAGGTATAAACTCCCTGTACTGTGCATGATACATGTCTCTCAAGTGTCACACTGTCATGGATAGTGATCACTGCTGACAAAAACCTGGCACACAGATATAAATCCAGTTGAAGTATATCAGCACACTCACATAACACCTTGGTAGTCAAATATGTTCCCCTGACATGTAATAGCCCCCTGTAGTTATGTACCTGTAGGTGTCTTGGCTTGCCCAATACCATCCCATGTGGATAGCTTGAGAAGTATGTATGTGCTACAGAAGCTATAGGAAACTTCTAGACATAAAGTAAGGGCAGACCTGTAGAGTACTGAGCAGTACTGTTGTGAAAAATAAAGCCTATACAGCTGGTAAAGGAATGTCTTTCTCTCCCCCCACTCCTTATCTGCATCACAAATTATTATTCTTATACTACGGGTATGGTTCCATTTTCAAATATGTTGTTCTCAAACCCTAATGTTGAGCCATGTGTTGTATTATTGGTTATATATTATAATGGTTACATACTAACATACCTTGTTGACATACCAGTGTCATTGGCCGTTTGCTGTAACTGTTATTGGCATGCTGTTACAATAATGACTGTTATTCCATTTATACCTGTGCTCTGTATTCTATGCAGTTCTATTGTTCTGGGTTAATTGGAACACCCATGCATGCTGTTATAACTAACGTTGAAGTGTTTTGCTCATGACTAACCAATACAATCTGACAAACCTCAACACCATAGCATGCTTAGGTAGGCCAGTCCCAGCTGATCCGCCTATCCCACCTCATATGGTTGTGGCACCGGGTTGCAGCACGTCTGGGACCCAACTCTGCATCCTCCATTGGTCCTGCACCACCCTCAGGTGGAATCCCCTCAGGGGACAGGGCCCATCCCACCTGGGCATGGGCACAGAGAGGATATTGTCACCTGAAACCAGTTTCCAGAGTTGGCGTGCAGGGTTATCCAGCGCAATTTGGATGACCAGCTGCACCAGATTGAGGGCAGATGGGCTCATCTGGAGGGTCATGCCGGCCCTGGCACTCTGCCCCCAGCACAGCCACCTTCAGGGCTGTGAAGGGGCAGTGGTGACTGCCCATGGGTGGGGAGATCTGTCCCGCTGTTTCCATCTGGGGACACTTGGTCTTCCGATTCCCCATCCAAGGTGTTTACCTCCCCTCATGTGTCATACACCACCCCTGTCTGCTGTCTTGTCTGTATTGTCTGTCTGCAAATGCAACCTCTCCTACCCAACTTACCTTCCCAAACATACCTACAACCTTTCCCCAACATTTCACTCTCTCCTTAAAAAAAGGGCATCTGTCCTGCAAAAAAAAAAAAATATTATCTCATACATAGCTCTCCATTTTGCCCCCATGTTCACCGCCATTCATCAATCATCCCAGCAATTAATCAACAAAGTTATATCACCCACACCCCTCCCTGTGGGATGTGAGGCACCAACTTCCAAATTGTCAACAACATGTACAGCTGTTGCTGTAGAAGAAATGGAGAGCTATGGTCCTTACCTACACTCATCCTGCACAACCATACCTGTCTTTCATATTGTTTTTCCCCCTGCTTGCACCCATTTCACCACTTTCCTATCACCCCTTTTTTTCTTTTCATGGAAATAGCAAGGGTTTAAGTAGGGATAAGTGCAACTTAGCATCATGACTTGACATGCAAACCTGCTTTAATCACCTTATTTGATTCAGACATTGTTCTACACATCATTAAAGTAACCACCTCTGGAAGTCTCGAACACAGGACCAACTGACCTACAGCATATTGCATTTGCCCACTAGGCCAACACAGCTCTGGTGAGTTCCTCATGTTCCTATAAATATATAATGCAGTACAGTGATTTAACATTAGGAAAAACATGCATCACTGTCAAGTCTCAGACCTAGGACTGTTTGAACTACAGTATAGTGCATTAGACTACTAGGCCAACTCAGCTATGGTAAGTAAATGGTGTATCTGTAAATATATCATTCAGTACATTGATGTAACATTATTAAAACTATACACTCCTGCCATGTCTCAAACCTAGGACCCTATGAACTACAGTACAGCACATTCAACCACTAAGCCAACTCAGCTGTGGAGAAGAGCTGCTTTTTCTGTAAATATATCAATGCAGTACAGTGATGTGACATTAAGAAAAATAAGCACCCCTGCAAGTATTGAACTCAGGATCCTCCGAACTACAGCACAATGAATTAGACCACTAGTCTAACTCAGCCTGGTAGGATTACTGGTGTTTTTATAAAGATATATTGATTACCCACTACTTCTACATGTAAAGTGATAAATTACAGCATACTTGGGCCTGTGATGTAGACACTGTACCAGTATACAGCCAAAGACATTTTGATGGATTGCCAGGAGGCCTACAATATCAGGTAGAGCTCACAACTGCACAGTCTATTGCAGAATGTCCACTGTTGTGTCACCTACTTATGGCATGGTTGTCATCAAACCTATTCTGCGTGCTGTAGTACTGGCAAGTCAGTGCAGATGGAGGTTACAAAAGCATGACAGACAAGTCAGTGTCACATGTCATAGCCATCCAAACACACATGTTCATGCTAATCCTGTGTAACACAATGTATGCATACACATATGTCTTGCAACTACACCTCCCATAATAATGACTCTGTAGTTCTATCTGTTACATTCCTAACATGTCTGACATCTGGACACCTACAGTTCAGGCCCACAGTCCAGTCTGTTGCACAACGACTACATGCATATCAATACAAAAGAGAAATAACTCAGCCCTGCAATATCCAGCAGATCTGGTTGCTGCTACTGCAGTCACTGCCACCCCCTGTCCCTGGATGACATACCCGTAGGTATGAGGAGGGCCATGTAGAAGGTTTACCATAGAACAGAAGCAACATGGTGGTGAAATGTCATGTTGCCATCAACCTGTGTGTACACATCCCACATGACTGACTGTATGCCTCGGACCCCATATTTACCATGTATGCTGGAATGGAGCATCAATTGAGAGCCAGGCCCAGGAACTCTGCTATGATAGATGTATGTAACTCGATTGTGAGGGAGTACCGAAGATAACCAGGGATCTACCACACTGAAGTGTGGGTTCACCACTGCTATGATGATCTGCATCGGAGGGATGTGGAGGAGCTTTAAAGGAGGATCACAGAGGTGCGGAGGCAGTCCTTAGATCCATACAGTAAATGTAACTATCCTATGTATACCTGGGTATTCCTATGGAATTTAGAGATATAGTTCTGTTTTTATATATATATATATATATATATATATATATATATATATATATATATATATATATATATCTATCAGATAGATGGTTTTATAAGCATTGAGTAACTGCTGTGATAATTAGTTCATGGAGATAATTAAGTAGATGTGGTAACTGCTGTCCTTATAAGTGTGTGCTTGATTCCCATGCAATGAATTTATTTAATAATGTTTATAATATCCATAATTATGACCATTGTAGATGTACATATGTTTTCTGACATATAATGGCATCATTTCATACAGCCAGTGTCCTCATGCATCACTGTCGCCTATAGCACCTAGGCCACGGATGACTGCGCACTTCATAGTTTTCTGCTATAGTACCATAGTATTGCCTACTGCACCATTATACACTACATACGTAATGTGATTTGTGACAATTGGAAGGCAATGTTAGGAAATGGGGACATCGCAAAGGTTTTGGGTATCAATCCCAATTTGTTTATAAGAAGAACAGTATTAAACAATTGTTGCAAAATAGGAAAAGTAAGGTGGGGTTACCACCCACACAGAGAACACTAGGTATGTATAAGTGTTTGGGATGTAAGGCTTGCAGATTTATATATGAAGGTCCGCATATTTTGGTCACACATTTAGATTATACTATCCCAGTTCCTGGAAGATTAGATTGTGGTACCACTGGGTTAGTTTATATAGCATTGTGTTCAGCATGTCCATTTTACATGGTGATGACCACTAGAAGTTTGACTTAAAGAATTAGTGAGCATCAGTATGCTATAAAAAGTAAAAACTTAAATAATGCATTGTGCAAACACACTGTTGATTGTACTAGTTGGAAAAAGTTTACATTTTCTGTTTTAGAGGTGGTAAATGAGGATCCACAGGGTGGTAACTACAAGAATTTCATTGAGAAAAGGGAAGCCGAATTGCAGTTAATGTTTGGCTTCATATATTTTACCAGGGCTGAATGACAATGTCAATATTACGTGTTTTTTCAAAAGAAAGAAAAGTGACTATTAGAAGTTAGTTTGTTGTTACATTTTATGAAATTGTATTTGTTACTTTAAAATGGAATGAGGAATAACAATTTAAGGTGTTGGTTGGTTCAACGCTAATTGGATTGACTATTTAAACACGTGTGATTTTAACAATTGTGTTTCTGAGGCACTCTTTGTGACAAATAGCGACTATGCTAAAAACTACATTTTTGGATTCTAACTCAGTGCTTTGCTGGTGTTTTTTTTTTGTTTGTTTTGTTTTATGCCCATAATCTGTTAGCGTTCTGTTAACACCAGATTTCTAACAACAGGATTTGTAGAGCAGTACCTCTTTGTTTAGAAAGAATGGATGTTAACTCAACTTATAAAGAAACAACCCACCATGTTTACATTTTAGTGCACTGTGGGTTCCCATCCACATAGGGAAAACATATCTGAAACTGTTACCTTTGTTTAGTTTACCCATAGCATTTCTTTAGAGAAACATATTCCACTTATTGATATATTTTGTACATGGTTGCAAATTGCTCAGTTATTCGATGAATTTCTTCAAACATATTTGTAATACGTAACAGTCCGTTAACATCATCTTTTTATCAGCAGGGTCAGTAAAGCTTGCTACAGACTGTTATATGTCTGCACAATGTTTTTGTTAATATTGTATACTTTGTAAAATTGCTATCAAGTTCTGTTTTATCATTAAAAATTACATTCAGTTCAAGAACACCACCATCCTCATCTTATGATGGAGTGCAATGGGCAGACTTATAGTTGAAAAGCAGAACAGTGAAGATGTATGTATTTGCTTAGTGATTTGTACTTTACTAAGGAATATCATTGTACTCACACATACTTTAGTGTGCTCCTTATGTCCAATACTTCTGTTCACTGAAGCTCTATGATACATGACCCTGTCCCACTGTCTGAGGAATAAATGATTTCCATTACTGTTAATGTTTCTTAACATAGTGCTGGCATGAATGAAAATTTTCCAACTGTTTACCTACATGACCAGCACATGTTCATACTTTCAAATTCTAAGCCAGGATCCAATTAATAGACCATTCCTCATCCAGATGATGTCATAAAACTAAGCTTTTTTACTGCAAATAAAACACACAATTTTAATTAAGCTGAATTAGCTAGGCAGGTAGCACACAACACTGGATTTTGGTTGTACATTGTAATTGCAGCTTTAAATCCTATGTCCTCCAGACTATGTTCAGAGATGTTAAAACCTGTATGTAACACACATTCGGAGCATTTGAGCAACAAACAGCCTGACACATTATGCACAGGCAGGGCTCCACAAGAGGAGAGGATTCAATCGAAGATGAGGGAACTGAGACAAAGGTTCTAGAACAGGTTTTGAGTGATAAACAATTTTTATAGATTGATGTTTTCAGCCTTCCATCTGTGGAAATTGTATGCAACTCTGAGGGGTGTTGTTGTTGTCTTTTGGCTGTTCCCGGTTAGGGGTCGCCACAGCAGAACTCCAGTCTGCTAATGATTGGCAGTAGATTTTCATGAACGCCGAGGTGCCAGCTCGATGTTCAACCTTCAACGAAGGCACGCCCATTTACGCATGTCTTTCAAACACCCACCCAACTGTGGGGAGGACCTGCAGACTCCACACAGAAGGCACTCCCTGCACTCCAGCCGAGAATCGAATGGGAGAACCTCTTGCTGTGAGGCAACAACTCTACCGCTGCACCACCGCGGAAGTACTAAATTACTTAATTATTCATCTTTAAGTTTAGATAATATTGCTTGTGACTTGTTTGCTAAGGGTTTGACCTTTGTCCCATTTACACCAGTAGATTTGGTCAATCTTTTGCTTGATCTAAGGCTTTTTGTTAGGAAGTTGAATTTTAAAATGCTGTTTCACAATGTTGACATGGTAAGGGATCCTTTGCATATTTTCAGTACCTTCAACCCACCTTTACGTGCCTCTCTAGAATTGTTTTGGAACATGTGTGAAATTGATTTCCGTAATATGAATCAGGGCAGGAAACACTAGGTAGATAATTTAAATCAGGAAGAAAGAGGGCGGAAGAAGAATCTGACCAGTAACCCCACTGTTAGGTTTATGAAACCTGACAAAGGTGGTGGACTGGTAGTTATGAATCGGTCAGACTATGTATGCAAAATGAAAGAAATTTTATCAGGAAATTTATATGAATTTAGCTCCCTGAACCAACTAAATGGAGCCTACAAGGCTATGAGGGCATCTTTGGAAGATCTTTTCACTGAGGGCTGCATCTCATTTTCTGAGTATACTTATTTGTCTGTACCCTACCTTATTTCCCCACGATTTTTGGTCTACCCAAATTACACAAGAATGTAAAGTAACCCCCGATGTGTCCCATAGTTGATGCCAGGTGCTCTATCACTCACCCTATAGCTAAGTTTATTGACATAAAATGTAAGAAATCAGTCTAAAAAGAGCCCAGTATTTGTAGGGATTCTTGGGATTTTTTGAATAAGTTGAAGGACATTGAGTTTAAAGAAGAGTATGTATTTATCACGGTTGATGTAAGGGGACCTGTGCTCATTCCACATAATGTTGGTTTGGAATGGTTTTGTGAGTATTTAATTGAGAAGGGGGTGCTGCAAATGGAAATTAATTTTTAGGAACACCTTTTGGAAATAGTTTTAAGAAATAACTTTATTGTTTTTGAGAAGAAATATTTTTTGCAAAGAGAGGGAGTTGCTATGGGTGTAGCATGTGGTGGAGTTTATGTTAGCATTGTTATGCTGCAATGGGAGCATTTGTTTTTGTTTAATTCTGCTTTTTACTAATACTACCAACCAGTGGCAGACGGTGACTTCAAATCAAAGGTGGCTGCAGAAGACAGCTGAATGGCTGCGGCCAACAGAGAGGGGTGTGGTCAACTAGAAAAGGGTGGAGCTATTCCAAAAAACACAAAAACTGGGATTTTAATTAAATACGCAGCCCTGGGTGCCACTGCCAAACTGTCATTATGAGAGTCCAATCAAGACAAAATGAATTGTAGAAGAAAAAAATATTTCAATGCACTGACTACATGACAGCTTACTTAATATCTAAAACTTAATACTAGATACTTAATATCTAGATGGAAACAAAAAGGTTGTGAGGCATGAAAAAATAAATTACTTTTTTAATACAACACTGGAATGCCAGTCAAAATCAAGTATAAAAAAACAAGCAGCACTCAACTCAAACTACTTCTCCTTGCACTGCAGTTCTAATTATAATTTATATTCTGCTTCATAAATGTATCAAGTAACATGTTGAAAGAAACAATACCCCCACTTCTAAAAATGTTTCCTATCCAAAAAAAGACCTGCTGCTTGACAACAACTATCTACTTGTTTCACGGGGAAAACATGATCAAAGTAAAAAATGAACAGCAAACAAGAAACAAGCTCAAGATAAATTGCTTAAAGGATTACTGCACAGGTTATGGACCCTACAAGATAGATTGGCATTTGGTTTAGTTTACTGGTAAAGCCTGCAAAGATAGCTGCAAGTCTCCAAAAATGTAATTAGCTTCTGAAAGTACTGTAATCCTGTCCTTTATTACAAATACTGCCACATGCATTTCAATACCTAAGGCTTATATGCTATCTAGTTATGTAAATATTCTCTGCATGGCAACAACAAAAAAGGCTTTCAATGTTGGTAATTCTTTAACAGTATGCTTATTAAAGCTTACTTGCATCTTACAGTCTCAGACAAGCTCACCTCATGGTCATTAAAGCATTGCTACTTAAACACAAAGCAACAGGCACTGCAACAACATGCATTTTATGAATAAGAAGCATAAAGCAACAGTATAAAAATATGACAGAAAACTAGAACATTCTGCAAAATCAAGGACAGATGAAAAGCCACTGTAGTATTTGTGTCTACCTTGGATGGGGGGATACTATACACACTTACACTGCATAACTGCTCCTTGCTTTGCTTGGACACATCTAGAATCACTATGTGGGGGAGTGGGGTGCAACAAGTATGTCACAATTTGAAATATCTCTGGCTGATGGTGTTGGCCCTGACATATTTGTCATACCTCTCAGCCTCAAAGCATAAAACATGGACAAAGCCATAACCAAAAGTGGGACAAAGGCCCAAAAATAAGGACAAATTTTAAATATTGCTCTTATAAACTTAGAAAGATAATAGAATAGTAGGTATTGCATTAGTATGAGTTTTCTGAAGGGAATGAAATCTGAAACTCAAATGTCTGTCATTATTTTCTAAATTCATTCTTTAATGATTTGCCACTAATTTGCCAGAAAACCACAATTATATGAAAACTGGACCAAAAATGTGGTGCAAAAATACAGCTGGGAACCTGTCAAAGAAGGGACACTTTTTTAAAATATTAGTACTGTTAACTTGAGCAGCAGACAAAATAAGAGAATCCACATGCATTTCTGAAATTAAAAGTAATCTATAACTGTGATCATTGCAATTATTTATTAATTATAAACCCTCTACGTTTTCTTCTGAATTTGCCATTTTGCGGAGGGATTATTAGGGGGAGAGCAACATTTTGAGCCAAAACTGAGGACAGTTGAGAGGTTTGGATATACCTAATTCTATAGTGATTTATTTGGGCGTATCTCTCATCCTCTTAATGTAGGAAATCTGGAAAAGGACAAATATATTGGGGGAACATACAAATAGTACTAAAATTGCTCTTGTACAAACTTAGTCAGTTGACAGATCAACAGGTCTTGCTTTAGCATGCATTTTTCGGAAGAGTATGAAGTCTGAAACTCAATGTCTACCATTATGTAGTGACTTCAATCCTAAATGATTTTCCAGAAAAACACAAATTTTATGAGGAACAAACCAAAAATAAGAAGTAAAAATCTATTCATTTTGCAAAAATCTGGACAGTTGAGAGGTATAGTTCAGCTGGGGCTGTCTGAGTTTGCTGCCCTTTCCCCCTCACAAAATCATGGTCAAATGGGGCCTCCCCTCTGCGGCTATTCCATTGTCCCATTACTTGGCTATTTCACCCCATTTACCATAAACACTGTAATATGCATACTGCTTTACTTCTTCAATGATTAGGATTTCATTTAAAATTTTTATTTTACATTTCATAGCACAAACACTAATAGACATCTGCTAAACAAAGCAATGCAGTTTCACAATGAAAACAGACGTAGCATTAAAACTTCTCTGCCCTTGAAACTCACATGCATTGAAACAACATTGAAACCCACATTCAAAGAAAATACATCTGGCCAGTGGCAGATAAAGATTAACTTTGTGCTGTTTTCAAATCATAGGCCCCTTGCACAGGAAACATACATGTGTTCTTGGCTACACCTTCCTGACTGTATTAAATTATATTCCTTGTATAATGCAGTACAGCTTTTAGAGGGCATTTTAAATTTATTGTTTTGAACATTTTCCAGTAAATAATGAAACAAAATGCATGCACCAATAATGACAAAACTGCCCAGTTCAGAACATTTCCATCATAAATTCTACTCAACTTCTACAATCCACCACTATCAGTAAATAGGCACAATCTCTGCAGAAGTAAAAGTCATCTAAATAATTCCACATTAAAGAGATTTGTAACTAATGAAGAGGTTGCTGCTAGCAAACACTTTTATAATTCATTGTTTCAGCTACAAATAAAGTGCCTGTTGCCATTGAGGATTAAATTGCCTATGTTACATTAAAAAAATGATAAGCTAGTAATATTGCAATAGGGAACAGATGGCAAACTGATAACAGGTTCATAGTTACTAGGTATCTCCACCAAAGAGGACATTCTCAGGACCGCAGCATCCACCCCCTTTAAAAGTACAACACAGTACAGTATCAGCAATGTATCTATATACTGTGGGAGTCGAACCCACAGCTTTTGCATCAAAAGAAAATACACTGCCTGTTGTGCTATTAACAATACAAGCAGATGCAGCATGAGCAGCATTAAACTTCTCTTCATGCTCTCAGCTCCTTGTAAAATCCACTCGACATTGAACTGTATCTCTCAACTTTGAAGCACAAGAAATCTGGAAATAGCCAAAATGTATTTGGGGGTGGAGACAAAAGCCCCAAAACTAGGGATACATTTTAAACATTGCTTGTATAATCTTGGAAAGTTGCTAGAATAAAATGCTGTGTTATCACCATGCATTTCACTGCCAAGTCTTGAACCCTGTGCCCTATAGTCAGAGCAACATACCACTATGCCAAATCATCTGTTTCTTGAATGACAGGTAGACTGAAACTTAAATGGCTATCATTTAGTGAATTCAGTTCTCACCATAGCTCTCAGCCTCTTAGCACAGAACACCTAGACAAAGCCAATAACGGGGGAATATAGCTCCCAAACATATTCAGTGAATTCAGTTCTCACCATAGCTCTCGACCTCTTAGCACAAAAAATCTGGACAAAGCCAGAAATGGGGGAATACAGACACATTTCAAATACTGATCTTATAAACAGAAAATTGCTAGAATAAAAGGTTTTGTGTTACCATGTACTTTCTGAAGAATATGAAGTCTGAAATTCAGATGCCTATCATTATTTAGTGAATTCAAAATCCAGAAAACCACAAATTTCACAAGAACAAAAATGTGAGGCAAACATTTCACAAGTGGTAGTGGGTAGGGAATTCAAGCTTTTGCTACCTACGCCCAAGGTACAGAGTTTGAGTCTAGCTACCAGGTATATTTCCTGAGTTCTCTGTAGCCACCAGGTATATTTAACAAACACACACATACCCTACCTGAGCCCAGCTCCTTTGTTGTTATGCAGGTTCAAAGCCTTCTTCAAAGACCTTCCCATTCGTCCATTCTTGCAGTACAAAGCCCACGAGAGCAAGCTGCAACCCAGCCTGCAGATGTTACAGTACGATTCCCTTCCAGTCTATGCTGTTGTAACTGCATAGATTTCTGGGATCTCTGTTGTTGAATGATGTCTTCCTAATTAAGACTGTCTCACCAGCAGTCCATATTCTGTGCGCATGCTCCAGAGTGCTGGTGAACCAGTCCAGATATCGGGAATGCTGCAAGCGTACATGTGAGAGAAGTTCTGCAACTTGTGTTTTTTTTCCTTCTTTTTTTTACTTTTATTTTTCATTTTTACTTTTCTTTTCTTTTTTACAGCTGGGGGCTGCAGTCCTGCAGCCCAATAGCACAAGCCACCCCTGCTGCCAACTGTACACATGTTTTTTGGATGATTTGTTTATTTTATGGAAGGGTCCCAAATTATTGATTGAGGAGTTTTTGGTTTACTTAAACAGTAAACCAAAGAATAGAGCCAGCATACTGTTACCTGAAAACTTTTATTAATAAATAAACAACAAAAAACAGACCGGTTTCGGCTGGAAAATATCACAGCCTTCCTCAGGAAGGCTTAGCCGAAACCGGTCTGTTTTTTGTTGTTTATTTATTAATATAAGTTTTCAGGTCACAGTATGCTGGCTCTATTCTTTGGTTTGCTGGTTATTTGGTCTGAGCCGTACATTTGCCTTAGTGCAGGAGGTTCCTTTTAGATGTTGCTTAAACAGTACCACACAATTTCTGAAATTTTCCCACTGTGTGGATAAGCAAGAAATCTCTTTTTTAGATATACAGTTGAGTAAAGATGTGACAAATAGGAGGGTTGTCACTAGAATTTCTTGAAAGAGATATACTCAATTTTTTTTACACTTTTCAAGCACCCACCCATTCAAGCAGAAGTGAGCAGTCATTAAAGGGCAGTTTGTGAGGGTGCCAAGAATTGTGTCAACATTCAAGTTATTTTTAGAAAAATGTGAGACTTTGAAAGATATGTTTTTAAAGCGAGGTTACCCATACTTATTTGTACATGAGATTATGTTGGAAGTTATTGATAAAAGAGAAAGTGGTCATGCTGAACCCTTCTTTAAAGGATGGAAGGGTGTTAGGTTGCCAGTGGAAGTTGACATTAATGAAACAAGTGATGTAAATATTGAAGCTGGTATTGAGCCTCTAAGTGTTAAATCTGTAAATCAGAATAACTATTCCTGCTCCTTTGTCATCACATTTTGGACTAACAGAAAACATATCTGGCATATCATACAGAAAAGTGGTAATGTTTACAGTATGAAAGAGAAATGAGGGATTTAATAGGTCCTGGACCTGGAATTGTGTATCGCAGGGGTAGAAATTTGAAGGACTTGTTTGAGAGAGTGGTTAAATAAAAGGGGAAAGGGTGTCTGAAGAAATGTGGGTGCTGCCCATATTGCCTCTATGTTGCAGAGATTGTTGAGACAGTGATTAATGGTTTTAAATTTAAACCAGTGGAAAGGTTTTATTGTCATTCAGAGAGGGTGGTATATTATGCCCAATGTGTTTTATGTGCAGGTTTTTAAATTGTTAAAATGGAGACGAAATTTAAAAAATGCATTTATGAACATCTTAGAGAAATCAGAAAAAATGATAATACCAATGCCCTTGCCAAGCACTGTATGGATTTTCATGGGCATTCTCTTTTAAATTCTTTGTGCTGGATTCAGTGAAGGTTGGTGAAAGGGGTGGAGCATAGTCATTATATCTAAAGAGGAAAGATTTGACCCTACAACTATGTTTATGGGCTAATACTTGGCCAGTTTTCAATGAATATATTTCTGTCACCAGTATTCTTAGGCTGAAGGCACTGGAAAGATGATCTGATTTATTTTAATATTGATTTTACTATTTATGGAAACATTTAAAATTGAGTTGTTTTGAATAAGGTTTTAGAGTAAACATTTGCTTTTGAATTTATATTCAACATATATGATATATATATATATATATATATATATATATATATATATATATATTTTTTTTTTTTTTTTTTTTGAGATGTGCTGGAATGTTAATTTTACAGTTTTTATGGTTTATTATTAAAATGTCAAGTTGAGATGTATCCATATGAAAATTTAGATCTACAGATGTTTGAAGTTTCATCTGGGTAAACATCTCAATGTTCAAAAGTTTATATTAGTGAATGAGGTGTGCATCCGTTAATATAAACTTTTGCAAAATTGTACAGAGATCACGGTACAGTGCAGTTAGGGAAATTCATCTCTTTCCTCACTGTACTGTGATCTCAGAGTTGGAATATATAGTTAGCAGGGGGTAGGGGGGCACAGCCCCCACAGTGGGATGCAGGAGGGCTTTCTCCCCTGCAAAAATGCGATGTTAGATATAGGAGGTCACGTAAAGTGTACTCCTATAGCTAACATCAGGCAATGTTTTTGAAAACAATGTTGAATAAGCTGAATTTGTTCAGCTGATTCGACATTTTAACTTGTTCTATATTTTAAATTTAGAGGTTTACTTTCAATATGTGGGTCAGAAAATTATTCTGATCTTCGATATATTGATAGTAAATTATTTTTTATAAATATTCATGGATAGTTATTAATATTTATATATATATGGAGAGATATGGTCTCATTGGCTGAAATCATGAGGGGTGTGATTTTTGTATGAAGTCATCACTAACTGAAGAATTTAAACATGGTCTGTTTTCTTTTAAACTGTCTGAAGAAGTTTCTTATGGGAGAAATGAAAGTGCTAATTTTATGTGTTTTAATTAAATAAAGTATGTTTTCCACAGATAAACAGACTCAGAATATTGGATTTTACATCTTTTGTACACCAGTGGAGAATTCACATTTCCGCAATTCTAGCCTGGTTTCCTTCAGTTTGTGGTTTTCTGGCCTACTGGTGGTTTGACACTAGTGTGTTCCTTATGTCCAACAACTTATATGGTTCTATTCACAGAAACTTTATGATACATGACAGTGTCCCACTGTCTGAGGAGGGAATTATTTCCATTACTGTTAATGTTTCTTAACACAGTCCTGGCATGAAAGAAATGTTTCCAACTCTTTACCTAATGACTAGCACATGTTCATATTTTCAAATTCTAAGCCAGGATCCAATTGATAAACAATTCCTCATCCAGATGATGTCATAAAACTGAGTCTTTTTACTGCAAATAAAACACGCAATTTCAATTAAGCTGAATTAGCTAGGCAGGTAAAACACAACGTTAGATTTTGGTTGTACATTGTAATTGCAGGTTTAAACCTTATGTCCTCCAGACTATGTTCAAAGATGTTAAAACCTGTATGTAACACTAAAAATTGTGTGTGGTGATTATCTAACACTCATTGTGAATAAGCTGTTTAGAAACTGTTCTGAACAATGTACATCACTGTTATTTGAGGGATGCACACTTCATGCTTTCTTTTTTCTGTTTTCAGGTAATGAAGATCGGACCAGGAACTGAGCTCTATGCATTGAGTGGATCCACAGGCTTGAGGAGCAATGGAGGGAGAGAGGTATGATGATTACTTTTTCAGTTTTATGAAATGAAATGCATCTGATCCTGTTTACAAGCCTGCATTTTTCATAATAACATGTACAGTGATTAGAGGGCAGGAATACCCACCATACATCAGTAAGGTAAGTGAACTTCTCCCACTGTAGCTGTGCTTACAACTGTAATTTAAATCAACAAATGCTGAACCATCATGTAACATTATGTCATTGTTTTATCACACAGTGTTTGAACTGTACTCCACAACCTAAATAATAGTTGGGGTAGCATATCTGTCACACATCAAAGTGTGTATACAAGTATACAAGTCTTAATGCTTGTCACACTTTGTTAGGGTTGCCACCTTTTAACAAGGGCAAAGTGGGGCATG
Organism: Protopterus annectens; assembly: GCF_019279795.1. Classification (NCBI taxonomy): domain Eukaryota; kingdom Metazoa; phylum Chordata; order Ceratodontiformes; family Protopteridae; genus Protopterus; species Protopterus annectens. Next base: position 837,191,931 of record NC_056749.1, read on the forward strand.
GGGGTGTGGTCAACAGGGTAGAGGTGTGGCCAACATGACACTGGCCACACCCCCATCACGACATTACCAGAGTTGTTAAAGGAGATGCAGTATTAGCTATGGATGCAACATTATGACATTACAGCATACTGAAAACTCAAACCATTTAAATGAAGTGAACTATTACTGCAAACACACACTAATCAGTTGTAACAATAAATAAACTTTAAAGGAATAAAAAACACACTAATCATTAAACAGACACTTTATTTAAAAAGTAAAATTCATAAACCAACCATTGCTATTCAGAAAGAAAACTTAAAAATCTACATACCACATACAAGCCAAGTATAAAATTAAGACTTATTGTCAATTAAAGGTAAAGCAAAGAAAAAATACAAAACTACATACCCTAGTACAACATATGCACCCTAGCAAATTAATGCTAAACAAAGAAAAACACAAAATTACGAACTGCACCCTAGTACTTTATACTGCACACTAGTACAATAAATCACTTTTTTTTTAAAGTGTATTTCGAACTTGATTTTATGGCTTGAAGAAGGGCCCGATTTGAAACAATATTTGAGTAAAAGTCACAACATTTCATCCGGTAATTTACACTCATCATTAGTTCAGCTTTTAACAGGTCCACACTACATCGGTTTCGCACATCTGTCCATTTACATTTCACCAATGAAAAAACTCTTTCGGCAAATGCATTTGAGGGCGGTATAGATAAAACCCTAGCAATTACCGGATAGAGTGTAGTCAGTTCAGGCCCTTCTTTGAAAAGCTTCAGCCACTTCTCTCCTGGGGTCAAGCTTGTGTTACATAACTGTTCTTGAGAGGGCCTAATTGCCAAGTAGTCCCTAAATAGATAATCTTCATCTACATCCTGCAGACTCAGGGCAGTGGTCACATTAAGCAAGTCACTGAAGGCAAAGGGCTCATTTAGAGATAATTTAGATAGTGTAAACAAGTAGTTGCTTTCAGTATAATCAAACCACTGCTCCAGGTATTTCACTGCTGTCTCCAAGAACACAATGAAGTCTCTTTTCAGTTTGTTAGCAGAAGTGCTGTCTAATGTGCTCATAAGTGCCCTAAGTTTTCCTCCAAAGAAAGCACCTCCAGCTCTTGCCTGCAGTTTTTGCTTCAGAGAGACCATTACACAAAAAGTTTCCATGGCAGTAAGTGCTGATTTTTCTAATGTACTTATATGTTCATTAAAATCAACAAGAACAGCACAGAGAAAGTGCAAATAGTACTGGTGCAGTGTAGGCAATTCATTCTCACCATGCTCATTAGCTGAAAAGTACTGCCATATCTGCCGGGGGGTCTCCTCTTCTCCCTGAGAGAGGAAATAGGACTGGAGCACTGGCAGATTTTTCACTATTCTTTCAATGGCTGGGAGTAGTGACAGCCACCTTGTTGGTACATGTCTTAACAGAGTCTCAAATTCCATGCCACAAAACTCAAAGAAGTCTTTCAAGTCTCTGGTCCTTGTGGCCGAACCTGAGAAGTGGCTGAAAAGTCTCATTACAAATGCTTCCACATCGTATGGTAGTTGTGCTGCAGCTTTTTTGGCTGCATTGTGAATGATATGGGCAACACAGTTAGCCTTCTGGAGTGATGGGCACTTTTCTTTTAATCTGGTATACACACCAGATTTCTTCCCATAGTTCACATTGGCATTATCAGTCCCATAAGCTGAAATATGGTTCCAGGGCAAGGAGTGCCTTTCCATAATGTTGGAAATTTGCTGTGAAATAGCCTGTGCCGATTCATCAGGGTCTTCATAGAAGTCCAAAAGGCCATTCACCACCCCTTCTTCTTTAGAAAAATACCTCACAACAAGGGGAAATCATTTTATGTTCCCCTTGTTGGAAGCATCTGATGAAATTGCAAATGAAGTACCTGGTTTTTGAAGGTCATGCAGGAGGCATTCCAATGAGTGTGGCCCCAAAACATTTTCGACTATGGCTTCAGCCTTGGTTCTGCCACAAGATAGTTTCTTTGCAGTGTCTGAGTCACTGTACAACTGGCTGGTCAACTTTACTGCACAGTCCAAGCTGTTATACGAAATATTGTGCTTAACAGCATGGAAAACCTCAGAGGCTTCTGCTGCAATGATCCTAAGTTCTGGTCCCTCAAGGTTTGCGTTCCTTGCCCACTTTGTCATCAGGTGAGTGGATTTAGCTTGAAGAATGGCAGTCTTATGTTGTTCAGTTGCCTCATGTCATGCAACATCATTTCTTCCACCGTGGGTCACTAGAAATTCTCTCTTGCAGTACCTGCAGAATGCTTTGACATCAGTGCATCTCTTGATCCAGTCAAATTCTGTTTTCCAAACGTCCTGCCACTTGCACATTCTCTTGCTGCTGGTTGACTGTGATGAAACTGCTGCTCTCTTCATGCTTGAATCTGTACTTACCTGATATGCAACATATTTACCAACACTGTGTTAGTAGGGTTCAGTAACATACTGCTGCACAGCACAAATGAACTGGCTTAATTGGCACACAAAAAACTGGCTCGAAAAACATTGGCACACGAAAAAACTAGCTCGAAAAACATTGGTATGCAAAAGAACTGGCTCAAAAAACATTGGCATGTGAAAGAAATGGCTTGAAAAAACATTGGCACACAAAAGAACTGGCTTGAAAAACATTGGCATGTGAAAGAACTGGCTTGAAAAACATTGGCATGTGAAAGAACTGTCGTGAAAAAAATTGGCACACAAAAGAACTGACTTGAAAAACATTGGCATGCAAAATAACCGTGGAATGGAGCAAAAAAGAGTTTACAAACAGTTTGAAAAAGGTCAAATAGTAAATGAGGTAATGTAGGGGGCATTTTGGCCATTGAAAACTAACATTAATACAGCTTGTAGAAAATTAAATGCATTATTTTTACCACTGAACATGCCCACCTCACCCCACCCCTCAAGACAAAAAAAGTTAACCACATTCACTGAACCAAAAAACACTAAAATGAATGAGAATGTACAGTGGATATCATAGACTTGCTTTAGCTTTTGACCACAGCAGTTAAAAGAAATGTACGGCACTAATTTACACAGCACAATGATCTATTAATGAACATGCCCAACAGCAGCACTGGTCGTAATCGGACTATAATGAAAACAGTACACAAGTATGTTGAAGACATCACTAAAACACAAAATACAAACTTTGCTACTTATAAACGCAAACTACCCTGTAACAACAACATGGTTTAGCACAATCTCAAATACATTGCATTAACTTCTGAGCATCCATCCACAAAAAAAAATAAACGGGAAAAAAGTCCATAAACATTTTAACTTTTAAAAATACTTCTTGCAAGAGAAGTAACAAACTACAATGTACAGCAGACACCATGGGCTCCTTTTACCTCAAAACAGCAATTAATCCAGCACAGCAATGCAATAAACAGGCCCAAGTAAAAGCAACACACCCATATTCACATTACAAGCAAAGCAGTACATTTTAACCTTATTAAAATGCATAATAAATTAAATGCACACATTTACAAGTATAAATGAAAACAATCTTGAAACAGCTTCGGCAAATTGGCAACATGTACCTACTAGAATAATAAATGAATTACATTAACTGTTAACATTCCCCCTCAAAAGGTAGACTTGTACCACATACACATGGACTTGCAGGAACTAACAGGAAAAATTACCTAAACAGTATATCGTAACTTCCTGAAAACAGCATTAAATTGCACACATTTCCATACAAAAAAGTGCAAACTATGCTTGAACATTTCCTATCTGCAAACAGACAATACTCAGAAAAAGCTATGACAATAGAAATGAGTCACACTAAATTTATATTTCACTGCCCCCCAACAGAAACAACTTCTATACATAGTTCAGCCTTTTAAAAGTAATGCTTCCAAATGATACCCCAAGAATAATAACAATTACATATACATTCAGGTTTTATATCTTTAAAAACTACTACTCAAAAATATCAAAATAACCACTGTACAGATTTAAATACTGCATACTGCACCCACCATCTACCTCTAAACATTAAAAAAATTAAACCACAATATATTCCCATTTTAAACTAGTACTCAAAAGTCTCAAAATAACCACTGCACAGATTTAAATACTGCATACTACATCCCCATCTACCTCTAAACATTAAAAACTTAAATAAAGCACACTATTCCCATTTTAAATAACTAAAGCCACAAAATGCAATTTACTTACCACTATCACAGTTATTGCTGGGCTAACTTGCTTCCTTCCTGATAGAATGGCTAGTTGGTTGTTCAAGCAGTGGCTGGGCTGGCTGGCTCCCTTGCTGGCTTCTTTCCTGGCTGGCTGGGCTGGCTGGCAGGTAGGCTCCCTTGCTGGCTTCTTTCCTGGCTGGGCTGGCTGGCAGGCAGGCTCCCTTGCTGGCTTCTTTCCAGGCTGGCTGGGCTGGTTGGCAGGCAGACTCCCTTGCTGGCTTCTTCCCTTGCTGGCTTCTTCCCTGGCTGGCTTCTTTCCTGGCTGGCTTCAATACTGGCTGGCTTCAATCCTGGCTGGAGATAGAATCAGATCTGAATCGCAGCTGCTATAGAGCTTAGTGCTCTACAGCTGCGACCTTTATGGGGCTCTTCTGAGCAAGTTCCCGCCCCCTCCAACCCCTGCAGCCAATTACTGTGCTGCATTACCACCCGGACCTAGCAGGGAATCCCTCTAACTGCAGGTCCGGGTGGTGACGTAGCCGCATTGCTGTGGAAAAACCGGAAGTATTTTCGGCTTTTCCACGGCAATTAAATTATTCGCGTTTCGCGATCGCGAAATGGGGAAAACCGGGACTTTTAAAGTCCCACGCTTGGTTACTGCGGGAAGCGGGATGAGAGGCCTCAACCCGTGAGTGTCCCACTGACAACGGGATGGGTGGCAACCGTACACTTTGTATGTGCGTTTGGGTTTTTCAGTTACTAGTTTCTTGTGTGTTATCTGTCTATTCATTGATTAAATGGATGTCTGGTGTATCAGTGGGTGCAGACTATGTGATATGCCATTCAGTTCAGTATTGCTATTGCATCTGCTTGCAATACCTTTAGTACTTTTGTTAAAACACAGTTATAGTAACTGTCACTTGTGCAGATAGACATTTCTTTGTAGGAGTTCATAATCATCAGACCCTGCAGTTCAACATTGGAATTGCATCTGTCTAAAACACCTTGGATGTTGTTGCTAAAACACAGTTATGGCCTAGATTCAGTGACACTTGTGCAGATAGACATTTATTTGCAGCAGGTCATAATCAGTAAGCATCATCGGGATATTTGCAATTTTCAGGCTACTGATTAGTATTAAATGTATGTAAGTAACACATACAGTTGTACACATACAATACTGTTAGTACAACATATATTACATGCTCATATGTCACAAGCTGTGGTGACTGAACATATAACAAATATGTTATTGTTGTATTCATTATATTGATGTGTGTTCAGCCAATTATCTAACTGTCTGGCTCAGATATTTGTCATATCGCTTGTCTATTGTCCACAATACTGTCATATCATTTTCTCCTTATTTTAACAATGACACTTGGTGGCTGTTTATATACATCATTATATGCAGGCACTACAATCTCGAGATTTATTTTTATTTATTTTATTTTACATTTGTTGACCGGGCTAGTCCAGCTGGATATATGTCCGTTTTCAGCAGAGGCCCGGGGAGAAAAGCTCCTCGAAAACACAGTAAAATTTATATATAAAAATAACAATATTTAACAGATACAGGTACAATACAAAATTAATCAGTTTTATACATGATGGATTTTACAGATGTGGGTACATTAAATATATAAGCAAATATTTTCACTTCAAAACATGCCTGCTTACAGAATCATATAACTTGTAAAATTTGTTAGTTATAGGTAGGTAATGTTGAAGACATTTTAGGGGTATTGATGAAGACATTTTAATAAAATATAAGGCCTGTTATCTTTAGGGTTTTCAATAGGCAATTAGTATATACAGTTAATAAGACGGGAGTCTTTGTGAAAAAAGAATGTATAGTTAGTCTGGGTTCATACAGGGACATAACCAATGGGATTTAAGGTAGGTTTTCAGCTTGCTTTTAAATTGTGTTAGTGAAGAAAGGGAGGTCAGGTCACTGGGGAGAGAGTTCCAGGTTTTACCCAGAGTATTAGAGAACAAAGAGTCACCTGCCATATTGTAGGTTTTACCTATTTGTACTAGTATTTTATTAGACAAGCGTAGGGTCTTAAGGTTGTTGTAGGGGGTGATAAGGTTGGTGAGAAATGGAGTGTTAGTAGGCTGATACAGGATTTTGTAGGCAACTGTTAATTGTTTGAATAGAAGTAAATTTGACAACTCTAGCCATCCTAGTTGTTCATAATTAGTACAGTGATGGGTTCTGAATGTAGAGCCTGTTGCAAATCTAGCAATATTGTTGTAGGAGACAGCCAGTTTGTTCAAGTTGTTTTTTGAGAGGTTAGTAAATATAGGGGAGGCGTAGAGGAGGGTGGAGATTAAGTGGGGCTGGGCAATAGTAGCCCTTGCTAGTGGGGTGAGAAAGGATTTGATTCAATAGAGGGAGCCTATTTTTTTGTTGACTGTATGATATTTGAACATTCATACATTTTTACAACAATAATGACCCTGGTGGGTTCTGTAAGCATATACAGGTTTTCACAAAAGCATACTGATGTCTTGTTTACAAATAGGACATTGAAGGCCAAGCATTTATAAGGTACCTCTGTCCGTAATGGACATGTGTCAGTCCTTGAGTACATTTTCATAATTTTCATCTTAAGTTTTGCTCTTCATGGGAATGTTTTGCATGATAGACATTTGCTTTTCTTTTCTTTGCTGTTGTGTTCTGCAATTAATCCTCACACCTCTTAACTGTACAGATTTTCACAGAATGTCCAGATTTTTTGCCCCGTATTTTTGGTTTGTTTTTCATAAAATTGTGGTTTTCTGGCAAATTAGTGGAAAATCATTAAAGACTGAAATTAGAAAATAATGACAGAAATTTGAGTTTCAGACTTCATACCCTTCGAAAATTCATGCTAATGTAAAACCCGTTATTCTATCAATTTTCTAAGTTTGTAAGAACACTATTTAAAAAGTGTCCCTGTTTCTGGCCTTTCTCCAACTTTTATTTATGGCTTTATCCAGATTTCTTGCTCAAAGAGGTTGAGAGGTATGATCTTGATAAAACTTGGAACCTGTGGACATTCTCCTGTCAGATGTCTATGAGAAGCACATGCCAGGCCACTATCAGAGCCTTCAATGATGACGGTGATGATGATAACAATGAGGATGTTGGACCCACCCCTACCCAAGCCATCATTCTTACAGGTCAGAGGAGATGACATTGACACACCTGTTGCTAGAGCTGCAAGATGTAGCCTGTAAACATTTGTTTTACTTTGAAAAATAACAGATAACATATCCTGTCCATAGTCCATCACTACCACTGTAGTATGGCTTGGAGTTGTGTGTTGCCATATTATGTATGCGTAACAACAGGACATGTCATTCCCCATGTGTTTTGGATGACAGTTGTCATTATGTCCCACTGGCATGATGTGTTGTTGTGTGCCATAGTTTGTCAATACTGATGCCTTGTGGGATCATATAAAGGTATATCCTGTTTATGTGCAGTCTTCCTTTTCTGACTGCATCAAACAGCATTGCAGCATTAATCTCTACACAGTGTTACAGATAATTTATTCCTTACCAGTACATTATGCCGTGTTCGCTGTATCTTACATTTTCACATCCATTACTTAGTCACATAATTTCACACCCTCCACATATAGTTGTACACATTAACTGATTGTACATATGTGTGCACATACTCAGATCCATAGTAACACACAATTTTACTTCTGACATGTGAGCTTTCACTGACTTACCACTGATGCTCTGTAATGATGCTCACAGAAGTGCCCTCTGCTCAGTTATGAGGATGGTGGGTGACATACGTCTGCATTTGAGCAATCGACATTTGCATGACAATATATATGTATGAGCTTGAAATTCTTAACTTGCTTACCTATGCATGTTGATGTTACATGATGGCATATTACTGTGTATGTGTGTTTTAAACATTGCCAGTTCTGTGGACATCGGCAAGCATTCTGCCCATGTGACATACATTTCCCATTTGGTCAGATGTATTTTGGTTTGGCTTTTACAGCAACCTGTCTGCTGTACAAATGCAATTGCCGTGTATCAACTTACCTTATCCTGATATTCCCTGATGTGAGCCCAGATTATATACCTCCCTTCCACCTACATATTTCTCTCTTGTATTTTGCAGATATGTCTGCCTTTGTTGCAATTATTGACCGTTGCCACGTATTAGTTTTGACAGAGTGAACATGCGCCAAATTTATGGCCATTTTTGATGCGGAACATATGCACTCAAGTCACTGGCTATTGCTTGCAATATATCCTTGTTGTCACTATACTTGTGTGTTAACCACTGAACTTTGTTGACATCCATGTGCACAACCTGCTATATTTATTAAACTGTACTGTTATATTTTAGTTAATATTCTTACATGTCATTGGTGTGTATATGTGTATTAACCTTGATTTCATGCAAGTTCCTTTTCAGCCAATGACAGTCATACATACACATCCACACCTCTGTGTTTCCTTTAATATGGCATATGTGCATAACATATATGCATTCCATTACACATTTGTTTGAGTTGGGTACACCTACTCATGTATGTAGCAACCATTTTGTTGCTTTTTCTACAGTTCTTCTGTTTGGCGCTGTGTTTGGTTGCTTGCCTGTCACATGCATGGTCATAGGTTGGTTCTATCCTCTGCTGGAGTTATCTAGCATTTGCTCATCTGTGATGTTGCTTGGCTTACATCTGCATTGCTAATGGACTACTTGGATATTTTATTTATCCAGTGTGTACTGTGATCCTAATTTATTACCCTACAACACACATCTACTATTGGTCATACACATCCATGCATGACTCGCACAGAGTTTGCAACATGTCATAATGTGATGCATAGGTAGATATGTTTTTCTGTATTTCAGCATGGCTGGTATGCACCCCACCTTGTTTGACAACTTTCCATTGTCTGTGTTGTGCAGTGTGCTGTCTGAGTAACTTATTTGCCCTTACTGTTTTTTTTCCAACCTTTGCCATATTTTGTGCTATTTGTTCTATGGGTATACCTGCAGTGATGGCCTTCTCCTCTTTCCCTATCTTTACCTTTCCTTTTATTTTTAACAAAAAAAGGGGGGCTATTCCAACCAAAAATTGCCCATGGTCCTCTGACTTTCCCTCTTATTTTCCTATTCCGATATCGCTCGCATGTGTCCTTCTTCACCCAAACTCTACATCGTCTTTTCTATCTCCCAGTTCCTTTGGGTTTGTGCATTACTTGTTTTCCCCACACAAGTCCCAAACTCATTGCTAGAAAATGTTAGCTATGGTGATGTGGCCGTGATTGCCCTTCACCTGAGTTAATGTTTTTATTAGAATTGCAGGCAGGCATATTTTATTAGTACGTGCCTTTTGGAGATATCTGTAGTTGTCTCTCAGCTTACTGCAAAGATTGCTGATGATATATATTACAAATGGCACTGGAGCTTTGAAGCAAGTATTTTTTGTTAGTGAATGAATTACAAAAATATTCAGCTGTCTGTAATGTTTCTAGGCAAATCGGTGAAAATATTTATTATGGATGCCATGTGTTTACATTAGGATAGTCGTCGTTCTTTTCTTTTATATTACATCATAACAAAGTCAGTTATATTCTGTAGTTGTCCTTAACCTTAATGGACATATTCTGTGCAATATATATATATATATATATATATATATATATATATATATATATATATATATGTAGGTATAACTATCAGGGTGCTTGAATTGTGATCATCTTTCCCTAACTTTGTTACTGTTCAACATGCTTTGACATCAATTTCTCATTACTTATGGATTACTTGCAGATTTATTTAATACACTGTTGCTACTGCAATACTTCATTGTGTGCGGAGTTACTCTGAGTTTCTTGTGGTACATTTACATATTACAATGTTATCTGCAAATTTAGAGCTGACATCAGCGTAGTATGATGGAATCCACAATCTTTGTAGAATCCAGCCCATTATATAGTGACCACCGGTATCTAGGCTTAACTATGAAAAAGTGTTTTTTTTTTGTTTTTTTTTTTTGCAGTCATCACATTTGCATCTGCACTAACTACATAGTCTATATACAACCATTTAAACAGCTATTTTGAATAACAGATTTATAAAATAGCTACTCCAAATAAGAATTTGCATTAGAGAAATATTATTATGTGACCATACAGCATACCTCTCACCTTCTTTGCTCAAGACTTAAAGCCAAGGGTAATGGGGGAACAAATGCCCAATATCAGGAAGAATGTTTAAATATTACTCTAATTCAATTAAAATATTAACAGAGCAACATGTTTTGCATCAACATGTATTTTCTGGATGATTATAAGTATGAAACTCTATTTTCTGGCACAACTGACTGATTGCACTCATCTGTGATTTTACCAGAAAACAAACAATTTTATGAAGGAGAAGGCAAAAATATGAGGCAAATTTCAGACATTCTACAAAATTTTGGGCAGCTGAGAGATATGCTATGCAGTAAATTCCACTGTGAACATATTTATTTTGTTCTAAACTCTGCCAGGTGAAAACTAGTGTCTTATCCCTCCAGCCAGGACAGACACTGTTTTACATTCTTGGCTTCTGCCTATGCACTCAGACAGAGCATTCATTTGGGTCATAATCTTAAAATGTAACTGAATAATAACAGGAAGTAATCAAGAAATGTGACACTCGCGGGGGCGTGACCATGAAGAGCACTCTTTAAGACAGGATTTTCAGAAAATAACTATCCAAACTTTGGATATTTTGTACGTTTCTGACTCTTCTTGATATATAAAAGGATAGTATATACATTTTTTTTTTTAGAAAATTATAATTTTTCCTGTCAAAACCTCTGTGATACTCTGATTGCCATCAGTCAAAAGGATGAGCTTCTCTAAAACTACACACAGGATACTACCTTAAAAAGGAAATACAATCCTTGCTAATTAATATACAAGAATTAACTGGCAAAATAGACAGAATGGACTTGAAAATGGATAATTTCAAAGAGAGATGTACACAACAAATGGACACTATTCATGAAGACCTAAAACAACAGAAAGAACAAATCTCGGGTATCCAAACAGCTCTCAATGATATGGACACCAAAATTCAAGAGAGTAAACAGAATATTGAGTTTCTTTTAAAACAAAATACTCAACTTTAATCAAAGCTAGATGATCTTGAAAACAGATTTTGCTGTAATAATATAAGAATCTTTGGATTACCTGATAATATAGAAGAAAACAGCATGGAAAAGTTCTTAACATCTTGATTGCCAGAAATTCTGGAACTCCCTGAAGCCCTTTCCTATGGTATTGAAAGGGCACACAGGTCTATGGTCTCATATAAAAACAGCAAAACTAGCTCTACTAAATCTGTGATTGTAAAATTCCTTTCATCACACGATAAGGAAATACATAATATTGAAAACAGCCTGGACAAAATCACCAATTAAAATAAAGGACAATATAGTACACTTCAATAATGATTATTCCCCTGTAGTAATATCTAAGAGAAATATATTTCTGCCATTAATAAAAGAACTTAAAAAGAATCAAATAAAATCCCTTTATTATTTCCTGCAAGGTTGAAAATCTTCTATCAGAATACAACTAAAATTTTTGAAGACTTAGACACAGCTCTTTCATTTGTTAAAACAAACAAGCTACTAGACAAAATTGAAAACATGGAACGGGCTAATGCTAGTTTAAAGAGACTACCAGAGAATGGAGCATGAAAAACTTTTGAACAAAAAAAGAAAATTAGAAAATAAATGTCATTGGATACATAAATTCACCATCATTTACATATATTTTCTCTTTACTTGCTTCTTTTTTTCTTGCAAATGACCAAAAAATTCTGGGGTGATGAAACTGGATCAACAGGTAAGAACTGTGAACATATTTTGTTCACTAATATTTTATTATTTTTCTTGTTGGTATGTTTTCATAGTTACTGCATTATAAATGTAATTAAGTAATGGTGTTCACTTGTTTGTAGTATGTATGATATTGATTAGTAGTTTATTTTGATTGAAATTAATCATATCACTTAGGGTTTATTTGTTTGATTCTTGTCCTTTGTTTTGTTATAGCTTCGGGTTTGTGAAGTAGAAATGTAGCTCTAAGCAGTAATACCTTTAAGGTAATGATTTGGTTATATTATGTTGAGCTGGGGCTAAAACCTTTTATACTGGTATGGAATACTGTTAATTATTGCCTTTCTTTATTGATACAGTGCTGCTTATTTGTTTATTCCTTTTCATTAGTTTTCTATATGTGCCTGTATTTGTTAGATAAATAAAATATGTTGTTTTTTACTTAGTTGGTTGTGTTTTGGGGCTATATTTATGATGCAGTTGTTTTGGGGAGCTTCCGGAGTTGCTATGACTACACTTGGTACTGGGACAGCTTTGCTCTCCCTTTTGCTTGATACGGGCTGTACTGTGGGCTCGAGCTTAGTGATAAAGTAAAAGTAAGTTTGCACTCACAATTTTCCATTGAAATCTTTAAAAGTTGTCTCCAGTACAGATCCGTCTCGAGATCAACTTCACGAGATGCTTGTATAGCTGGGTCGTATTTTCATTACTTCAATACGCAGTCTTGAGAATCCGGATGAACCCTGAACTTGATTGCAGCTGGATGACATAAATGGAATGTTCAAATGCATAAGAAACACAGCACAAATGTCTACATGTTCGCAAATGATACGGACTATAAGATTCCTGCAACTAGTGAACAATACAGTTATAATATAGTATGTAACCTTGTTTTTATTTTAATATAAGTTGTGCAAAATAGTTTTTCTTCTAAATACTGTTAATTTTACAGGTATTGAAACTAGATAGAGACAGATGGCATCTTTTTCTTGTTGCCATAAGCATGTCATTCTTAAAAGGTCAGAGCACTGATGTACAAATGCTTACTAACAGTCATTGCAATCTCTGAACAATAAGGTCAAAAGTGGGTTAGAAGACACAAAAGAACAAATTAAAAATGCAGCATAGGGATGAGAACAGAAGGAGATAAAAGATGTACTGTTGTGTGTGTGTTCAGGGAATCTCTGCGTAAATGTAATTACTTTAATTAACACAGATTTCTACCATGTAAAGGCCATAGTGTTGAGCTAAGACCAACGTCTGGAAGGCATGGCCGTATTATTACTAAAACATGAGACAAATTAGGAGATGCCATTTTTTATTTTAGACATCTATTCAATACAATAAGTACATCAGCTGAAGGATAACAGTACTTGGGGGTTTCATAATGCAGGTGGCTTCATTAGATGCAAAGTCCTTTTAAGAAGAAGTTAATTTACATTTACTTAGTAACTGTTCAGTATGTGCAGCATATGTGACCAGGATACGGAAAACTATTTTATTATTAATGACAATATTGCAGCCATTGCTCCCATTTAACAGATTAGTCATTTTAATTTGTCAGTTATGTAATTGATACAACAAAATATAAATGATAAAAAAGAAAATATTGGCCGCTTAGTAAAACTCTCCCCTTAGTATAATCCAGTTAATAATTAAAGAAGTTAATACAGGGAGAGTGGCATAACGAACAGTTAATGACACACACTATCAAACCTTGAAAATGGCGCCAAATGTGTAAATTCAAAATCTCAGCAGTATTGGCAGTTTTTCACTTCACCGCAAATATATTCAGACTAATTCCTCTCATTCAAGGTTCGTATGTATCTTCTTACATATCCAAATAAGTCGCAATGTAGAAAACGACATAAATTCACAAGTGCGTTAAATAAAATTAAAAATGTAGTTTATTGAAATATACAATCTGGCAAGCGCTTTCACCCGTAGGCTTCATCAGGCCAATAGAGTAACAAATTCTAAGTGCTGCCTTTATAGTACTAAAACATGACATCACTTCCTTAAAATCAATTAATATGATATATTTATATTTAAAGACATAAATATCAAGATAATTATTAAAATAATTAAAGTACTCAGTGACTAATCATATAAGAAATTCATATTTGTACAAAACAAAACATAGCGTAGAGCTCCGCTATGTTTTAAAGACATAAGTAAACTGAAAAGCTTTCCTTTGTAATAGTACAAATGTGTTGCGCTAGATTCTTCATCTAGCACTTGCACCGCTTAGAATATTCTTGCATAATTGTTATTTAATATGTCACTTTGTTCAAATGAGAGTAAACTACTGTTTCAAATGACTAGTAAAAGAAAGTTTGTTCACTGTAAATTTCAAGTTTCATAGCTAATAAGAAGCAAAATGTGCAAGACAACCACAGAACTGAACTATTATAAATTGAGACCAAACGTCCCTTTGCAACTTTTGTTGCGTGTATAAATCACTGCAATCTTTTCTCTATACCGTTCAGTTACTAATAACATACGTAGCATACAAAGCAGTGTCAAAACTAGACAGTTGTGAGGGATGATAATATAGACATGAAACATCCACTTACAACGCTCATTACATATATAAATATGTCACCGTTATCTTTATACTTAGTAACAATTGCCAGAACAAAAGATTAAATCCACAATATCCAGTTTAAAACAATTTTGCGTACCAATTATGTATTTCCTAGCTAACGAAATGCCATCTTACCCAAATTACTAATTAAGCTTAACTTACTTAAATATTACTAATAGCAAATGGAGCATACAAAGAAGTGTCGAAACTAGACAGTTGTAAGGGATGATAATATAAACATGAAACATCCCTTTACAGCATTCATTACATATATAAATATGTCACCGTTATCTTTATGAAACAAAATGGATCATACGACTAAGGACTGATAGAGATCCAGTAATGATAATGATAGGATTTGTCCTATGTTTGAAAGAAAGATAGAAGACTTAAGATAATATATCTATATATACATAGTATTTGGGCATATATATATATGTTCATTACACTATACATCATTATTGCATATTTTATTTTTTTTTTTTTTTTTTTTTTTTTTTTATGTATGTTATATTATATTTTTATTTTATTTTTTACATCAATGAATGTTTAGGTATATATGCATATGCTTTATACATATATATATTATATATATATGTTTCTTTCTTCTTTCTCATTCTGTATTGTATACATGACATAATTGTGTTATATTTATATATATATATTATAGATTTTATATGTTGCTATTTCCACCCTATATCCATATTTATAGATAAATATTTACTCCTACATTTGATGATGCATAAAATAGCTATCTCTAGCTATGCCATAACATTTAAGTAAGCTAAGCTTAATTAGTAACTTGGGTATAATGGCATTTTGTTAACTAGGAAATACATAATTGGCATGCAAAATGGGATTAATCTGGAGTTCTGCTTTTAATCTTTAGTTCGTATAAAGATAACGTACTATTTTATTATAATATATATATGTAATGATGAATGTTTGGTGTTTTGTTTATATTATATATTCATCCCTTACAAAGTTCTAGTTTTACACTATTTTTTGTTCATTATATTATTATTAGTAGTAAGTTATAAGTTTTTTAATTAGTAATTTGGATAAGATGGCATTTCGTTAGCTAAAAATACATAATTGGTACACAAAAAATTTAAAACTGGATATTGTGGATTTAATCTCTTTAGTTCTGCAATTGTACCTAGTATAAAAGATAACGGTGACATATATATATATATGTAATGATTGTTGGGGGGGATGTTTTTATGTCTATATTATCATCCCAACTGTCTAGTTTTTTTGACACTTGCTTTGTATACACGTATGTTATTAGTAACTGACGGTATAGAGAAAAGATTGCAGTGATTTATGCATCATCAAATGTGCAATTTATACTAGTTCAGTTCTGTGGTTGTCTTGCACATTATCAAATTATTAGCTATGGAACTTGAAATTTACAGATGAATAAATTTTCTACTAGTCATTTGAAACAGTAGTTTACTCTCATAACAAAGTGACATATTAAATAACAATTATGCAAGAATATTATAACCATAAGTGTTAGATGAAGAATTTAACATATCATGTATACAAAGGAAAGCTCAGTTTCTTATGTCTTTAAAACATAATTGTTTCACGGGTGAAAGCGCTTGCCAGATTGTATATTTCAATAAATGTAAGAAGACATACTTGAACCTTGAATGAGAGGAATTGGTCTGAATATATTTTGAAAAAAGAAAAACTACACGATACTGCTGAGATTTTACACATTACACATTTTTTTTTCAAGATAGTGTGTGTGTCATTGTGTGTTTAACGTTATGCCACTCTCCCTGTACTAACATCTTTAAAATATAAATGATGTTTAAGCACATCAATTTTGCACCCAATGGCCTTCTATACAATATGTATACTGTTTCTATTATGTATTAATGCATTAAAATTTAAGGTAGTATGAAGAAGGATACCAAGATAGCATTTTTATAGTCAAATTCATTACATTTGACAGAAATGGTTTCATTTGATGTTATCATAGAAGACTACCTAAATCAATGCTTGTTCAGGGATATATAGTTTAAATTGAAAGCATTCAGAGTAAAGTTATAAGGCTTTGTTATATATTTTAATAATTGCAAAGTCTCCTTAACTGAAATGATTATTTTTCATCTAGAACAAAATCACTTCTTTTTGCTTAATTTTTATTCTAAAATACTTATTGGTCAGTTTAATGCCATGTTTGATATTTTGTTATAGTAAGACTATGATTTAAAGTTTTGACAGACCAGAAGTTACTATTAACATTATAAATTACTCTATTCATATATATATATATATATATATATATATATATATATATATATATATATATATCTATATATATATATATATATATATATATATATATATATATATATATATATAAGACAATTACGTGTGCAGTTTTCAATGTATTACTTATTTTTGTCTGGACACCTTACAATTAGCTTGATAACTATACATTTTCATAAATCTTTAGTTTATGTTGTGTGCTAGTCACTGTAGACAATATTGTTGTCTTCTCAGTTATAGTTTATAACATACTACCTTTAGGTACTCTGACACTTAATAAGGACACTATGTACTCAAGCTCATGTATATATTTCATTAGCAGTCATTCTGATATATACTAGTATGGAATTAATTATAAATTGTTAGATTTGGTTGTAATAGTTATTCTAAAATCTTCAAGAAAATATTGCAAGAAGTTTATCTGCCATTTCAACTAATTGTCTTATAATACTTCTTAAGCAAATAACATTTCAGCATCTGACATGTTTTATATATATTTATATATTCAGTTCTGATGAAACCTAATACTTTAAATGATATTATTTCCTATAAGATATTAGGATTGAAGTAATGGTTTATATTAATGCTTTAGCTAATTTTCTCAGATAATAACTTTATTTTTTGCAGAGTCTATGGTTGAATAAATGACATTATTACTTATTATATATCTTTATTAACTACATTGTTCACTATGATATTTTTCTTTTTTTGATGGTTACTGACAGTAAAATTTTTAAGATATATCATTAGCAGATATTTATTAGTGTTACACATTACAGAGTAATTCTTATATGATTTTTTCCTTTTTTTATCTTAGAAGCTAAAACAGTTTTATTCAGAGTAAATATTTCACAGACACTGATTAGATGTTGCTATTAGTTAGAGGGTTAATTTAAGCGATCATATGTCACTCGAATTGGGAGTATTAAACTCCAGAAGGGATAGGGGTGGTTATGATGTTATTAGTTTAAGCTATAAAAGTTGACCATTAGTTTTCTTGACATTTTCCACAACACTTGAAAAAGTAATTCACATACATTTACTGTTTTCAATGCTACTCCACTACATTAAAAAATAGTGTATCTTTAAGTATTCCTCCCACATTCATTAATAACTTATAGATTTGGTGAAATATTTATTTTTCATTAACATAATACTGAATGACTTCACTAAAGAGTATTTCAATTAACATTAATAGATTAAATAATCCAGATAAGAGGGGGAGTTTCTTTAAATATCTCAAACTACATATAGTTCAATTAATATTCTTACCAGAAACCCATTTGAAAACAGAGGATGTACTTAGATTAGACACCAAATCATATTCAGTGTTAGTAAGTTCAGAACATTTTCAAAAGAAGAGAGGAGTAGCCATTTTATGGAACAACACCTTTCCTCAACCAAAATTATTAATACCTATAAAGATAATAAAGGAATGTTTTGTCTTGTTACTATCCAGTTTAATAACAAAATGTATACCTTAATAAATCTATATTGGATTCCAGGAATAGGTACCAATATGGTAAAACAACATTTTGATCATATAGTACAACTTTCTAAGGGACATATAATAATGGTTGGCGATTTTAACTGCATTTTAGATAATAAAGAATCAACATCTCATAATAAAAGAAGAATTACAGCTTCAGCCTAATTGTTGAAAGATTTTTCAGAAACATACATCTTGAAAGATATACATACCTTTGCTGATTCTGATTTTTTAGCTTATACTTTTTTCACATAGACATAACATGCATTCAAAGATAGAGTTCTATTTTCTAATAATTTAGTAGATTCTTTAACTAATACTAAGGTGATTATATGCCCTTTATCAGATCACAATTCAATATTTTTTTAATTTTAAGTTACTCCAATTTTAATGTTCAAATAAGTAGAATACCTGCTAAGTTGAAATATTTTAAAGAATTTATAACATTAGAAATTCATAATTTTATAGAACAAAGTAATATCAATGATATTTCTGAAATTTTTGTATGGGATACCTTAAAAGCTTATCTTTATGGCAGAATTATTAATTGGTATCACAAAAAGAGGAAAGGTTGGGACGATCAATTAATAGACATACAACATAACCTAGATTCTTTGAAACTTGTTCAAGTAAAAGATATTAATACAAATGATAAAAAAAGAAATAAATTCTTTGAATAATAAATACATGGAAATACTGAACTATAAAACTATGATTATTTTAGAAAAATGTAGTCTTAAAAATTCTCCACTAATCCTAGATCAGTAAATTTATTAGCTAATAAAACTAAAAGAATAAATAAATTCAATCATATAAATGAAATATTTTCCCCTAAAAAGAAAAAGACAGTCTCAGGTATACAAAATATCTTAAATGAATTTAGAGAATTTTTTTACCAGTATTAATCAAAAATCTAAGATAATAGATTCTAATCAGGAAATCAAATATTTCATTAACAAATATACAAAAAAGACTATCAAATGAGCAAGATACTTTTATAGACAGGCCCATCTCTTTTAAAGATATTCAGTCCCAGATCACTAAATTAAAACTTAATAAAGCACAGGGAAATGGTGGTGTCATTCCAGAAATGTATACGCTATTACCAATTAATGCTTTAAAACTGCTTCATAAAGTTTAAAATATTTCCCAAAATAATTTAAATACCTCCATCATGGAAATATATGTTTATCTCCCCAATCCTTAAAACTAATAAAGAGCCTGTTAAATGTTCATCCTATAGACCTATCTCTTTACTAAACATTGATTACAAAATGTTTATGTCAATTTTTGCAGATAGACTTAAAAATTTTTACTCACATTAGTCGAAGAGGATCAAACTGGATTTATAGTAAATCGAAACTCTTATGATAACATCAAAATAATTCTATCCTTAATTGAATCAGTTGAATATTTTAATAATAACTTAACATTAATCGGTTTTGACATTAATTGTGCTTTCAACTCAGTAAATTGGGAGTATTTATTTATATTATTAGAGGAATTAAACTTTTGTAATAGTTTTATAAATTTAATTACATGGTTATATCAGGGTAGCCAAGCATACATTAAAATAGACACAAATATATCCCAAAAATATACCAGTTGTTAAAGGAACCAAGCAAGGATGCCCTTTATCTCCTTTACTATCCACACTGATTATGGAACCTTGGGCTAATTTGATAAGATATGATGAAAACATCGAAGGATATAGGTTAAGCCCTAATGAAGTTTCCAAAATAGAAATGTTTGCAGACGACATACTTATTACTCTAGGTGGGAATAATACATCTATTCATGCTCTTTTTAAAGATGTTGAGTATTTTCAAAAAAATCTTAACAATTTTCCCTAAAAAACTGGAATTACAGGATGTTTATATAAAATATTGAGCACAAGCTGATGAATTACTTTATTTAGGCATTGTAATTGCTAACAACATAAAATATATAATTCAAATTAATTACAATAAAAGTTTGTTGGCAATAGGAAATCTCATTAAAAATGGAATAAAATCCAATTTTCTATGGATGAAATACTTTTAATTATAAAGATGATTCTGTTACCCAAAATTCTTTATATTATTCAATCAATCTCTTTACCCCTGCCTAGCTCAATAATTAAGAAATTTAATTCTATGATACATACATTTTTATGGTTCCCTATTAGACCTAGAATTGCCCTATCTTATCATATGAAAAATTGGGAAAATGGAGGTATAGCTTTGCCTAATTTGGAAATCTACTCAGTTTCTACAATGGCTAAATCCATTTCTCTTCTTATATATATCAAATACACTGCTAAATGGAAAAAATATTCTAAAAATATTAATGAGTAATACAATAAGTAATAATAAATCACAGGAATTAATATGATTTAATAACTCTTTTATTTAGATCTTAAAAGATTTTCAACTTATTCCTCTCAGAATTTTAGATTTTCTATATAACTCTTCTTTTGAGATCTTTTAAAAACTATATATATATAAATTCAATTTGTATAAAGACGGGTTATTTCTTCTATTTCCTATAGCTTACACGCAAGAGGCTATATTTTCTTCTGATTATTCGAAAATGTATTCCTTTCAACAGAAAAATTTAATATTTTGGTCCCAAATTATATCTAATAATGACCTGAAATCCATTAACTTATTGAAAAATGAATATGATCTTGACACATCCTCTTGGTTGGATCTACATGAAAGCAGAAAATATGTTTCAAATAAACTTGACTTTATGACTTTAATAACTAAAAGTTCAGTACCTAAATTAATTTAGTATATCGTGTCTATAAATCATAAATCCTAGACAAGGAACATTTTATCGCACTTATATAAGGCAATTAAACTAGATCTAGATAATACACCAAATAATTATTGGAATTATTTTTCCTTAATAAATAATCATTCCTCTACAGATAAAGACAAATTACATATATTATAATCAGCTAGTGTAACCACTTCCTCACTAAGATGGAAAATTTTCGCATGGAGGTATTTACATAGATCTTTTATCACTCCACTTTCTTTAAGTAAATTTAATAAGAAGAATGTCAACTGTTGGAGGTGTAATAAAGAAGTTAATGCAGATTGGGCTCATATGGTATATGATTATACAGAAATAAATTCTGGAAGGACATTAATCACTTTTTACAAGCTATTTTTACAGACATTTTTTTTCTCTCACAATCACTCATATTGTTTAACACTCTTGTTCCAAAAAGTATTACAGAAGTTAATCAGCCTCTGCTCTGATCTAAATTATTGGTAGCCAGGAAAACTGTTACAAGAAACTGGAAGTCTAAATCTTCTCCCTCAGTAAATTAATTCAAAATTTTTCTTTTTGAAGTATGTAATTTAAAAATATTGACCAAAAGAGTGAGAACCTCTAGGAATACCATTGTATGCAACATGTGGAAGAAAGTATATGATTTGTTAAACAAATAATTTAACATTATTGTAATGATATTTAAAAGTATTTCCAATTTATTAACTTGTATTTCTGGAAAATGTCATTGTAAATAGTTTGTGTGTTTGTTTGTTTTTTATCTTCATTGTCACTATTATTCATATCCAAAATTGTACATAACTCAAGATAATGTTCTCTTATCTATTTCAATTTAATAAAGCTTTTTTTTAAAAAAAAGGTGATGCTCGCATTCTTCATATTCAGGGAAATTTGTGAATGATTAGATGATACTCATACCATGCATTTTGATTACAATGATTTGCTACTGCTGAGTTTCCTCATAATCACTTTATCAGCATGGAAAGGACTGTTGATTTTCTTGCCAGCTATACCAGAGTGACAAGGTCTCCTCATGAATTGTGTTACTGTGTGTAAAGACTGCACACAGATCTGAACCTGGATATACTTTGAAAGAATGCATGCATCCCATGGCTCACATCTCAACATCAACATTCATTAACTTCAGTGATCTTTTGCTGTAACAGAGAGAAGAAGGTGAAGAAACACGTTTGTTAAGACCAAGGCTGAAAGTGACTCGAACAATCAAATACCAATAGCCTGTAAAGGAAAAAGAGTTTAATCATGGTTCACTGTTCTCAGCTGAAGTTTATTAACAAGCTCTAGAAAAAGAATTTGAAGTCTGAAAATATAATTTCTGTTGATGAAGTTCAAGGTAAGAACAATAAAGGTGGTATTGCTGTAAGTGGGGCATTATTATTGCAGTGTAATAAAATAAAAGTAAACATTGCTTATTCTTAAAGATTTAAATGTTATAGTGCTCATACAAAGCAAGAAATACAAAAGTGTTTCTTGGCAAAATTCCATTCATATAATTTCACTGTAAACTGTTAACCCATCTGTTGCTGAAAAACACCATTTAAATATTCCTGCAGTGCCACACACCACTGTTCAGTGCTAAAACTTTTATGTGTAAGTCAGTGTTCTACTGCTTGTCAGGTCAGTCCTGTGTGCATGTGTGTGTGTGTGTGTGTGTGTGTGTGTGTGTGTGTGTGTGTGTGTGTGTGTGTGTGTGTGTGTGTGTGTGTGTGTGTGTGTGTGTGTGTGTGTGTGTGTGTGTGTGTGTGTGTGTGTGTGTGTGTGTGTGTGTGTGTGTGTGTGTGTGTGCATGTGTATATTTTATATATATGTATACACACACACACACACACACACACACATATATATATATATCTATATATATATATATATATATATATATATATATATATATATATATATATATATATATATATATATATAGAAGGGCCTTCCACAGATCCAGGCAACTACAGACACATAAGTCTGACCAATCTCATATGCAAAGCCATGGAAAGACTTTTCATGAAACTAATCAGTCAGGACATACAGAACCTCCAGACACTGGACCCATCTCAATTTGGATTCATCAAGGGCAGGTCATGCCTATTCAGTCTGGTGGACTTTTTTGAAAAAGTCACCAAAGCAATAGATGAAGGAAAAATGACTTAGCCATCCTGAAAGAAGGTTTGTCCCAAACAAAATAACTTGTGCCAAAATCATGGATAGAAGCTAAATGCCAAACAATGCATTACTATGTGCTTTGAGGTGTCAGCTACCCAAGGGACCTACAACATTGACAATATGTCCCTAAGAGATGATCCAGTTTGGGATTTGGGAACATATGCGCTCAGTGACCTAACTTCTGACCAACATGGGCCCATTGTTGTAAGAGAGTCCTTCTATATTGCACAGCTTACAAACAAAGTTATTGTAGCTAGATCTAAGGCTGTCATTACCCCATTTACTCAGCCCTCATTAGGCCAGTCATTGAGTATAATGCCCTGTTTGGCATGTATCTTTCCAAATCTATGAAACAGCTGGAATGCCCACAGAGATACTTTGCTAAAAGGATAAAAAGACTAAACAAGATTTCATACATATTGACTCAAAGCCCTGTCACAATTCCCAATTTCCTATAGACTGCTAAGAGGTGTCCAGTGTCTAGCATACAAGGCATCCTCCAACACACTTCTAATGGATTTACTGCACATCAGCAAGTCAAATGGCATTAGAAATAATCAGTCTAAAAATCTAAACTTTGTCTGAAACATCAACAGAACAGTTTGTAGGGATATTGTTTTATATAAGCTGTTCAGTGGTTACTTGGAGTTCGTGAATTTTATCTGCTGTGTTTAGTTCCTGTGGATGCTTCTTGCTTTGTTGTTTTTCATGTTGTTCTTGGAACCACAGGAGCTTTCACTCTTTGGTGGTGCCCTTACATTTTAGAAGACCGTGGCAAAATTCCCAACAATCCCCTGCAAATGGACCTAGCTGAGACAGCTGCCACATTCACCTTTTTCTTTTTTGTACCAGCACATAAACAACTGCACAGAGGTGTCAGTACCAGTCTGCCCTAAACATAATGGAAAATGCAAGTGTAAACCTCTCCACTGGAACTTCTGTATTAACAAACTATATAACAAAAGATGGATAATAGTAACAAGTTGTAAGAAATCCCCATCTCTGTATTTCTGAACCACAATGTCAGTAAGGAACTTAAGATTACTATTTAAAAATGTAAAGCTTAATACAAGCTCAAGAATGCTACATATAGCAAAGAAAACTACAAATCTTTCTTCAGTCAAGGAATAATGTTCCAACAATGCACTAGGCTCTTCTATGATGGTATTACATATTCCAATACCAAAAGATATAGCAATATATAATCAGACAATTTTAGTACTAACTCTGCTCTTCCTACCCATATTGTTGCCCCCAGTATACCAGATATTTATGCTCCCCTGACATTTCTTTGTAAGAAGTCTAAAAAAATCTCTCTAAAGGACTTGAAGCACTAATTCCACAGGACCAGACAACATACCTGGCTGCATTCACATTAGTGCCACGTATGTACTATCTGAGCCTCTTCTTGTACTTTACAACCTCAGTCTATCTCAAGGTCTGTTCCTGATGCCTGGAGAACAGCCACTGTGTCTCTCCTACACAAGGGTAGGCCCTCTACAGACCAAAGTAATTATAGGCCCATGAGCCTCAGCAGCCTTTTACACAAAGCCAAGGAATGTATCATATCAGAACTCATTTATGCAGGCAATTTAACTGATCCAGATTCCACTTAGTTTAGTGTTGTGAACTCCAGGTCCTGTCTCCTGAACCTAATAAGCATTTTTGAAAAGGTTATAGAGGCTATGGATAGTGGTCACTTTTTGCAAGCTGCTTATCTTAACCTGGCCAAGGATATTGGTACTATCCACTAGGATGGTAGCACTAAAGAATTAGACAAACAGTGTAAACCCCTGCTTTATCTACTGGATTACAAATTCACTATCCAACAGATCCCAAGTAATGAAAGTTGCTGGTACCCTCTATGAACATAAAATTGTGACTAGTGGGGTTACTGCAGGGATTGTTGCTGGGTCCTCTCCTGTTTGATATTTATTTTCCAGACATCCAAGGCAATATCTGAACTGTGGTTCAGGTTTGCTGAGTCCTGTAAGTTAGGCACTGGTACTGTTATCCACTCATCCACTAGCACTGCTAAACCGCTTGAACAAGGCCTGGAATATGCACATCTCTGTTATTAGGAAATGACCTTTAGCTAAATGCAAAATAGAGAAGCATAATAGGGTTCAAGAAAAAATCTGCTCTCACCTCATATGGTAAAAATGCTACTCCTCTTCAGACAAATAAGGTCATAAGAGGTAGACTTCTTTGAAGCAGTCAGCAAAGCCGTGAACGATGGTAAGGTGGTTCACACAGCCTGTCTAGATCTCACCAAGGCATTTGACACCATCCCCCACTCTGGAATTATAGATAAACTCACTAAACTAGGTATAAATCCCTATGTCACAAGATGGGTTGCCAACTGGCTCACTGATAGAACCCACACTGTGAAAGTAGCAGACTCCAAATCCGACTTCAGACCAGTGACAAGTGGAGTACAACAGGGTTCATTCTTGGGTCCTCTCCTGCTTGGTATCTACTTCTCTGAAGTACAGGCTAGCACAGAAGGTCTTTGGTTAATGAAGTTTGCAGATGACTGCAAACTAGGAGCCATAATCGAAACTCCTAACAATGTGGACATCCTACAAAAGGCCCTCACTGAGACAGATGCCTGGTGTCAAAGCCATGGCCTCAAGCTCAATGCCAAAAAGTGCATTGTCATCCCCTTTGGTAAAAACTCTGTACCCATGAACTATCACATAGGCAGTAGTCTACTTAACACCAAAAATATGATAAGAGACCTTGGGACACAGGTGGACAGTAGTCTCTCCTTTGATAATCACATCACCACAGTAGTCAGTAAATCCTTCTATGTGGCACACCTCATCACAAAAGGTTTTTATCTAAGAAAAAAGAGGTCATTGTCTCCCTCTACTCATCACTCATTAGACCCATTATAGGGTACAACACCTCTTTTGGTATGTACATCACAAGACATCTACAACAACTGGAAAGGTCGCAGAAATACCTCACAAAGAGGAGTACCGGCTTCAAACAGATGCCCTACGCAGACCATCTAAAAAAACTCCAGCTTTAGTCCATTGCATATTGCCTACTCAAAGGTGATCTCTGCCTAAAATAAAAAGCTATGTCAAACCCAGAGCTGTTGGACATGCTCCACTTAAAGAAATCCCAATCCTTCCGAGCTGCATGCTCTAGGGACCTAAACCTTGTCACCACAATAAACAGAACATGCTGGAGGGATAGATTCCTGTTCCAGAGACTTCCCATACTCTGGAACAAACTACCTATCTATATCAAACAGAGCTCCTCATTAGCAGTCTTCAAGAAAAATCTTGATTGGATGGGAACTAGGAAATTCACCCCGAGGATCACCTCAGTGGCTCTGCTTGACAGGGACACAGGAACATGATTTTCTTGGGTGGCAAAAGCCAGGGTATCTTTTTGGCTAGGCTTATACAGGCCCTAGGGCCAATAGCCTAGTACCTATCCATGAACTTATGAACCTATGAACTGGGGACTTGTGTAGACAACTCTGTCTCATTCAGTCATCAGTTTGTCCCATTTAACTTCCAAGGGGTTATTTTAAAGAATTAAAGATGCTTTTTTTATCACTGTATCCTTCCTTTTTCTGACCCATCTAGCAATAGGATGTCTACTTTGGTATGTAGAAATCCAGTTATATCGCTTAAGTGTAAAGTCCCAATGATTTTAACAACAAATAAATATATAAATGCATACATACATACATACATACATACATACAGACAGACATGCATTAAATAAATAAATAAATAAAGACTTCTTCTCCCTAGTTAAACAAACCCATAGCAAAACATCTGAAACAAAGGCTATGCACTTTCCTGCTATCTCTGTGGCCAGTCTGGTAGAGATGAGTATCCTCAGATAATGTAGCAATTGTGTCATGCATACTGAGAAACACTTATTCCTGAAACAAGAAACACAGTATATGAGAGATGTAGTTACACTATAAACATTGAGACACGACTCTCACATGTTGACAAATCAAATGACAAACAGGTTGTCAGTAGACACACATTTCCCTCACTAAATAAGGTCTTGACACATAAACCCACATATGAAGAGTTACTCACAAGTAACATACCAAAACCTCAGATGCCTCCTGTATGCTGCCCTCAGAAAAAAACTTGCAAACGAAACCTAGTTAACACCAACCACTACACATAAAATGCATATCACAGTGTCTCCACAAGCATCCCCTAAGGCGAAACACCACGCATTCAAACATCTTGGTCATAGGAGACTCCATTGTGAAACAAACTGATGCCCCCAACAACAGATTGGATAAAGAGTGGGTTACAGTCAGATGCCTGTCAGAGGCCAAACTTCACCAGATTATGCAGGCACTCTGGTCAGTAAGCCACAAGTATCATCATGACTCAGTCATAGTCCATGTGGGAGTGAATGACCTGAGATGTACCTCCCTGGACTACATGAAGAGAGACATGATGAACCTCACTAAGTACGTGTCGCAAGCGGGTATGAACCTTACATTGATCAGCATTCTACCCTCACCAAGAATGATATCACAATGCAAACAGAAAATGGTTTACTTCAATAATTGGCTTAGTTACTGGTGTCACTCCAAGGAGATCAAATTCTTCTAATGCCAAGCTGATGGTACTGCTTCTCGGTGCTAGGAGTTTAAAATAGAAACTGAACTCCCTGGAAGCACTCCTCATCTTGGAGAATGCTGATGTCTGCACAGTTACTGAGATATGGTTCAAGCCTGTGGAAAACACCCTGACAGTGCAAGACTTCAGTGCCTATCACACATTCATACCACCCTCTGAAAAGAAAACAAATGGAAGGAGCGGGTGTTTCCATTTACATAAAAAACAATCACCCCACAAGACTGGTCAAGCAGGATGACTTGCTTGAGCTTCTCCATGTCCAGCTGACCATAGGTAAAATCCCCCACCATATCATCACTAGCTACAGATTCTCAACCATGAACAAAGAAAACCACTCCTCATACCTAAAGTTACTAGAAACATTTACCATCCCACTGATCACAATATTCACGGGCAATTTTAACTACCCCTCCATAAAATGGGAAATATATATGACCACTAACATGTAGGCTCAGAGATTCCTGGATGTTGTCAATGAAGATTCTCTGGAACAGCGGGTCTGCACTCGCACTAGGAGCTCAAATATTCTTGGCATGGTACTCATAAACATGGAAGAGTGTTGCACTCTTCCCCCCAGTGTAATGTCCTCATTGGTAAGACTGGATCATAAATCAGTCTCCTTTGACATAAATATAATGGTAGAACTCCCACCCTAAAGGGTCTTTCCAAGGTTAATTTCCATGATAGCACAGGTAATTTTACAGCTCCTCCTAACCCCAAAAACATGAAAGCCTATCTCAAATTATACATGAATGCATTGTATAACCACTTAAATAATTGCATAGAATCAACAGTACCTACAGCAGAAGGAAGAAATGTCTATCTAGGAGAAAGTGGGAAGACAAATGACTGAGAAAAATATATCTTTTTTGTGTCAACAGGCAAATTAGAGAACTAGTCAAGTCCTTAGAAGCTAAATATGTGACTAAAATAGCTTCCCAAGCAAAGGATAACCACAAATCATTTTTAAGTTATATCCAAAAACGTAAGGGAAGCACTCGACAATGTGCTGATTTGGCTGTAGATGACACTACCTATACTTAGCCAGAAGAAATAGCAAACCTGCTGGCTGATAAATTGAAGTCAGATTTCACCCTCTCATAACCTCCAGTCACTCCCCATGAAACTCCATCTACCATTTCTTTGCCCATTATCACAAAAGAACAAGTTATCGGTGTGCTCTCTAATGCCAGAAACATGGCATCAAAGGTCCATGATGGAATGCCAGGGTGCTTACTAAATAGCTTGAAATATGACCTAGTAGACCCACTTGGATCTCTCTTTAACCACAGTCTCCAAAAAGGCTTTGTCCCAATAGAATGGAGAACATCAGCAGTCATCCCTCTGCACAAGGGGGGGGGTCATCAACCAACCCATGAAACCACCAGCCTATAAGTCTGACTAGTCTCATATGCAAGTCTATGGAAAAGATAAACTTAGAGCTGATTGACAATGACATAGGAACACTCCAGATATTAGATCTAACCCAGTTCGGCTTCGTCAAGGGCAGGTCTTGCCTGCTCAAATTGGTTGACTTCTCTGAGAAGGTCACCAAGGTCATGGAAGAGGGTAGGTCAGTTCATGCCACCTACCTTGACCTGGCCAAGGCATTTGACACAAAGCCTCACTTGGGTATTATAGATAAACTCACAAAATTGGCCATAAACCTCTACATCACCAGATGGATAGGCAAATAGCTCACCGATAAGACACGTTATTAAAGTGGGGGAATCCACATCCAGCAAGAGGCCAGACAGTATAAAATTGGGGTGACATGTTTTGAGTGCCGGTAACATGATTAACTTCCACTATTTAACAAGCTATTTTATGTACAGAAATCATTCTAATGAAGTCTTGCATGTTAAAGATGAAAGCATTAAATTTTATTAAAACCCTGCTTGGATGTGTGTACCACTTTTGTTCTTTTTATTTATTTATTTAGTTAGTTATTTTTTAGACAAACAGATGGTCTAATAAACATATAAAACACAGCGGGAACATATGTCAGAAGGATGGTTAACAGAACTGTAGGAGTCGTTGGATTATGCACAGCCTGCAAAGTAAAACTAGATAAAGATTTTCTGTTTTCATGATTTTTTTTTCATTTGAATGAGTTAAATGATTAAAAGTGCATGCATTATTGTGAGGTCTTGAAACTATAGCTATGTTGCAAGATGAAAAGACTTTAGTATGACCATTTCTTGTAATGCAAAGTTTAGTAGCATCAAATTTTAGGAGGTTAACACGATAGAATTAGGTAACAGCAAAATAAAAAGTTGAGATAACAATCTAGTGTGAATTATAAGTGCTGCATTATAATGTTTTGAAGCTCTATGGTTGAAAAATACAATTTATTTAAACAGCGCATTTTACTTTCATCAAAAAAAAAATCATAATTTGAACACTCAGAAGATGTTTCACAGAAAATAGTGCAATTACGTATTTCAGAAATGAAAGAACAGCTAAAAAATAAAATGCAGAGTGAATGTATATGTACTTCTTCAAATGCATATTTCTTTTACTTGGTGTGCAGTTTATAGGCATATAATTATGAAGTGAGGTCCACTTATAAAAATTAATGTTGATGTCTTAATGCAATACTAAAAGCATGTCAGTTGAAACAGGCAAAATATACGACAGTAATAGAGTTTGCAGCATGCAGTTTGTCGCATGCTGTTTGGCCAGGACATAAATTATCATGTATATTTAATTGGATGATCATAATATTGATACTACATATTGTCAGACATTGTACTGTTGTTGTTGCTGTTTCTTGGATGTGGTCTCCAAGGTCATACAATTAGAAAAGGGAGTAAACAGGTAGAGCAGTCCATGAGATAACAAATGTGCCACGTACAGAAGGAAGGGGGGACATGAGTACATACACTAGTCGGTGGGATAAAGATGAAGAAACAAATGAGGAGAGGAAGGAGACATGAATGGAAGCGGTGACTGTATTAAGGAAGCAGGAAGCCACAGAGGCAGTACGTTCTGACCGACCTTAAAGTTGGATTACAAAAAAAAACGCAGAAGTAGTGCAGATAGAAGGAATAGCTCAGAAGAGGAATATATGGACACCGCAGTGGTGCAGCAGTTTGAGTTGTCGCCTCACAGCAAGAGGTTCTCTGGTTCGATCTTCATCTGGGGTACCATCTGTGCGGAGTCTGCATGTCCTCCCTGTGTTCATATGGGTTTGGTACAGTTTCCTCCCATGTTTCAAAGACATGTGCCTGTAGTGTTTCTCCCCAGGCCCCTGCTGAAAA
The DNA here is from genome assembly GCF_019279795.1 of Protopterus annectens. NCBI lineage: Eukaryota > Metazoa > Chordata > Ceratodontiformes > Protopteridae > Protopterus > Protopterus annectens. The sequence goes on from NC_056749.1 coordinate 837,223,196, forward strand.
TTGGCTCATTTCAAGCTGGACTTTTCTGGTAAACAAACATTAAATAAGATAAGAAGGGGAATTAGCACAGATAGCTTGGGAAGGAATGAAAGATGGATGACAGGATATATGGAAGAGGGAATAATAATTCTCACGATCAGAGAAATGTCAGTTGGGGTGGTAGGTCAGAAATGAGTGGAAGAGTTGCAAGCAGATATGCTTCAAGTCTGAGACAAAAACAGTAAGAGAAAAATGTCTCGTGATGTTGTGCATTTTACGAAGTCCATCGATTACTTGACTCGCTTAAATGAGAAAGATACACAGGAAATGACACAGACATACATATAGTTGTTGTTACAGTCTTTTTAGAGATGTTACTGATGGAAAGTGGTAGCACATGAAGGAAGGATAAAATAATGGACAACTATGCTTGTCTCTCACAGTGGACTGGTGAGCAAGGACTTGGCAACTATGCAGTTTGGGTATTTCTGCAGTAACAAGGGCAGAACATCTAATGACACCAGTGGGCTTTACCTCTCTGTTTGTTTCTGACAGTGTTGCTAAAATTCATCATTATCAAGACAGTTATAAAGCACTGATAGAATGGGGAAGGGGGAACAGAATGGTAGAAGGACAAAAAAAGATCAAAAGAAGGACACAGGCAAATACAGAAAAGCAGCAAACTATCCAAGCATACAGAAATTGTTAGGTAGATAGAAGATAGTACTAACAAGTGATAAAATGGACTTTGAGGCATGCTATAAATCAGAAGGTAAAAAGGTGAACAGAGTGGAAAAAGAAAAAAAAAAACGACAAGCAAATGACAGGAAGTGGCGGAAAGTACTTTTGTGTAATAACAGGAGGAGTGACGAAAAATAACAACACAGGACTCTTCCGAGGCCCTGTAACTGGAATGAGTACACTTTAAATAACAACACAGGACTCTTCCGAGGCCCTGTAATTGGAATGAGTACACTTTAAATAACAACACAGGACTCTTCCGAGGCCCTGTAACTGGAATGAGTACACTTTAAATAACAACACAGGACTCTTCCGAGGCCCTGTAACTGGAATGAGTACACTTTAAATAACAACACAGGACTCTTCCGAGGCCCTGTAATTGGAATGAGTACACTTTAAATAACAACACAGGACTCTTCCAAGGCCCTGTAATTGGAATGAGTGCACTTTAAATAACAACACAGGACTCTTCCGAGGCCCTGTAATTGGAATGAGTACACTTTAAATAACAACACAGGACTCTTCTGAGGCCCTGTAACTGGAATGAGTACACTTTAAATAACAACACAGGACTCTTCCGAGGCCCTGTAACTGGAATGAGTACACTTTAAATAACAACACAGGACTCTTCCGAGGCACTGTAATTGGAATGAGTACACTTTAAATAACAACACAGGACTCTTCCGAGGCCCTGTAATTGGAATGACTACACTTTAAATAACAACACAGGACTCTTCCGAGGCCCTGTAACTGGAATGAGTACACTTTAAATAACAACACAGGACTCTTCCGAGGCCCTGTAACTGGAATGAGTACACTTTAAATAACAACACAGGACTCTTCCGAGGCCCTGTAATTGGAATGAGTACACTTTAAATAACAACACAGGACTCTTCCAAGGCCCTGTAACTGGAATGAGTACACTTTAAATAACAACACAGGACTCTTCCGAGGCCCTGTAACTGGAATGAGTACACTTTATATAACAACACAGGACTCTTCCGAGGCCCTGTAATTGGAATGAGTACACTTTAAATAACAACACAGGACTCTTCCGAGGCCCTGTAACTGGAATGAGTACACTTTAAATAACAACACAGGACTCTTCCGAGGCCCTGTAATTGGAATGAGTACACTTTAAATAACAACACAGGACTCTTCCGAGGCCCTGTAACTGGAATGAGTACACTTTAAATAACAACACAGGACTCTTCCGAGGCCCTGTAACTGGAATGAGTACACTTTAAATAACAACACAGGACTCTTCCGAGGCCCTGTAACTGGAATGAGTACACTTTAAATAACAACACAGGACTCTTCCGAGGCCCTGTAACTGGAATGAGTACACTTTAAATAACAACACAGGACTCTTCCGAGGCCCTGTAACTGGAATGAGTACACTTTAAATAACAACACAGGACTCTTCCGAGGCCCTGTAACTGGAATGAGTACACTTTAAATAACAACACAGGACTCTTCCGAGGCCCTGTAATTGGAATGAGTACACTTTAAATAACAACACAGGACTCTTCCGAGGCCCTGTAATTGGAATGAGTACACTTTAAATAACAACACAGGACTCTTCCGAGGCCCTGTAATTGGAATGAGTACACTTTAAATAACAACACAGGACTCTTCCGAGGCCCTGTAATTGGAATGAGTACACTTTAAATAACAACACAGGACTCTTCCGAGGCCCTGTAATTGGAATGAGTACACTTTAAATCCTTTAACGAGGATCTATTGGAGGGCAAGTCTGGTGCCAGCAGCTGCGGTAATTCCAGCTCCAATAGCGTATATTAAAGTTAGCATTGTTGCCTCCCAGCAAGAGGTTCTCCCGTTCAATTCTCAGCTGGAGTGCAGGGAGTGCCTTCTGTGTGGAGTCTGCATGTCCTCCCCGTGGTTGGGTGGGCGCTCGAAAGACATGCGTAAATGGGCGTGCCTTCGTTGAAGATTGAACATCAAGCTGGCACCTTGGCATTCATCAAAATCTACTGCCAATCATTAGCGGACCAGAGTTCCGCTGTGGTGACCTCCAACCAGGAAAAGCCGAAAGACAACAACAACAGGAGTCTGAGCAAAAAAAAAAAAAAAAAGTGGGGAGTCAATATTATTGATACAGGAAACAGCAGTTGTGAGAGATAATTTGGCCAATGACAAAATGGCTGTGTTATTCAGATGTCAAAATATCAATGGTCCCAGGATTCCCAGAAAGCAGTGCCATATGAAAGCTAAGGTGAATAGAACACCTGTCCTGGACGCCCATATTTAGGAGGTGTCCAAAAAATTTTGGCAGTTCACAGGATGTCGTTTAGTGATCTGGATTGCTTATAGGCATAAAGTAGTGTACAACAGTAAACCAATTTTCAGCAATAAAAGTTATGTAACTGGAATGCATAAGCTTTAAATAAAATACAGCAAAGCAAGGGATGTAGTGCATACCATGAAGGCAGAGAGAACAGAGCAAATAGTATGCCTCTATGCAATATAATGTAACTGATATGTTTAATATACGAGAAGCATTGCAGCACTTTGAATGACATCTTAAGATGGAGATGAAATAGCTATTAATAATTATCCCAAAAGCAGTTGTGGGTGGATTCAGAATGGAGATGCTCTTTAAGGGCTTTCTTGGAGATGCTAATGGTCTCATGGTTTGGGAATTTTCCAGACAGGTGGTTCCAGGTTGCGGGCCCCAATCTAGAAAAAAAATCTTTCACCCACTATTGTTTTGAGCTGTGGGCAAGCAAGAGTGAAATAGTTTTTTGTGGGGTCTATATTAGAAGACACCCCCCCACTTAAATATACCATCTCAGAGATTGTACCACAGTGGAGAAAACAGAAAAGTCCAGAGAACGGCCCAGCGATTTTTGGGAAAATCGTCACTGTTCCGTAACTTATACGTGTCGACGAAACAGCATTTGCTCTTCTAATATAGACTTTTTGTGTATGAGCTTCTTAGATCATATGTATTGTTTTTAATAGGCAGTTTTAATTTTAGATCTGGGAAGTAACTTTGTTTTAGAAGCTTGAAAATTTTGAGCTTAGGAGAAAGGTAGCCCTATTATGCATAGATAATCAGTTGGTGTTTTTTCAGCAAAGTGAAGTGCTAAAGAAAGGTGTCAGCAAGAAGGATAAATCTACAAATTTTGTTCTCTACAGTTTGTATTCTGTGGCTATTATAAGCAAAATGCAAAACTGGAAAAAGGAGGCCATATTCATGCTTAGGTATTAATACATTTTTAGCAATATATAACAAGGCCATGAAGAAAGAAGATATGTGATTTTGCAGGAGAGTATAAGCTGAGATAGAAATTTACTAAATATAGAATATCTGTGTGAGTTGGAAATAGGTTGAAAATAGGATCTAGGTATCCCTGTTCTGTGACACTGAGAAAGGTGTTACCTTGAAGATCTCTTATGTGAATGGGAAGAATTTGAAGTAATTCCTTATTAGTTGAGAAGACCATAATATTAGTTTTAGAGCTGGAGCAGTTGCACAGCTGAGTAAAGTCTTGTTGCAATGTGTCATCAGATTTTTATCAGAATCATATAATGACAGCTTGTAAACTGTCAAGCTGTTCTTTTTTTTGAAAGTTTGTACAAGTTGTCATTTAACAGTCTCAGCATAGACAGCGGGGATGGCTGTGCTAAATGAGTGTTCTATCCAGGGCAACAAATTCCCTTACTATACCTCTACCACAAGTGGAAACATGGAAGAGTATAGCAGTCTGTATTAGGCTGACCATAAATTTTGTGGTATTTTCAGAAGACAGAAGCAGAGCTGCGATAAGAAGATCCTCAATGTCCATTAAAAGTCATCAGTCTATCAGTCAGACTAAATGGGTTGAAGTGTAAGAGTTGCTGGATAAATGTGTACATATTGACTGCTGGATGTTAAGCATGGAAATTATGACAAGTAAAGGAATATATACAGTCTTCTCTGAGGGAAAATAAAACTGGCATGATGAGAGTTTAGCTTCTATGAAACAGAGTAATGTATTTTTCTAATTGTATCAAGAAAATAGAATAAAATATCAGGGTACTCATTTACCAAAGCTTCCTGCAGCTGATTCAGGAATGTTTTAATCAGGGTAAGATAATGAAACGGTACTCAGCCAGAGCACAACATGAAGAAAGAGATTAAAGTGCTTGATTACTGAAGGGCATACTACGTTAAGCTAGGAAAATCTTTTTGAGACTGAATTTGGAAACTGTATGCAAATACCAAGCAGTCTAGACCCATACAAACAGCTAGGGATTAAGGGCTAGGTAGAACAAGCAAATCAGGTCGATAACAATGCCAGTAAAGTTAAGGTGAGACGTTAAGGTAGCAGTCCATGCAAAGGAAATAGCATTTTGTGAATGAAAGAAAACAGGAGATATGTGTAGGCAGGAGTATGACCACAGCAGACAAAAGATGGAAAAGGTACTAGAAACAAAGGCAAATCCTGTAAATGATCTATCAGAAGGAACAAAGAGCAGGAAGAGAGAATGGATGCTTCCTATGGGGAACAGTCATCTGTCTGATTTTTCAGTGCAAAAATTAGCTGATCCATTCTTCTTTAGGGTTTGTATGTTCATAGCTAAATACTAAGCAATAAGTCTGCAGACCTTTACAAGCCTATTCAAAAATCAATATTCAAAGGTTCCCTCCAGTCTCAAGAAGGGAAACACAACAAAAGTTTTGACTACCCATCCAATTATCTACTTTTATCATGAAGATGGTAAGGATGCTACCTTGTTCCAGAGGTGAGGGATTCAGTGGGATATGAATCCATAATGCCATGTCCCTTATTTATCTGCTTATGAAGGCTTAGCTCCTTTAATCAGGTATTTGAGGTAACGTGTTCTTTGAAGGACTAGAAGGTCAAAGAGGGTTGGATCCTGCATGGGTCAGAAGTCTAGATACAGATCTCCAAGGAGGAGTTTTTCAGAGACTAAGTACAGAAAGGGGGCAGTCTGAGTGTCCCCACATGTTGTCCAGATAGGGGTCCTATTAGAAGACCAAAGATGCATTCTTTCCAAATGCGTCTTGGTTGAACTTAAAAGACTGAAACAGCAACATATCGAAGCAGATTTTAAGGGAATTCTTTCCCTGGGAAAGAATTTGCTTGGCTGCTTCATTACTTTGCTGTTTTTGGCACTGTAATGCGGTCTTAGAGTTGGTATATTTAAGTAGGGGGGTGTGGGGGTGAAGCCCCCAACTTAATGTAATGCTTAAAGTATTTTGTTATTTATTTATTTACTTTTGTTGGAACAGCGATTTTTTTCCCTTGGAAAAAAATTGCTGTTCTGACAGTTCAGCATTGTAAGCTTTTGCTTACATAGGGTTGATTAATCACCGTTCACTTTTTTAAGCATTCAGTGATCTAATATAGACCCTTCCAAATACATGAATCTACCTCTGATAAGAAACCTGTTACTAGTGGTGTCCCACGGTATCAGTGTTGGGACCCCTCCAGTTTGGTATATACTTCTCTGAGGCCAGTACTGGTGGCCTCTGGCTCACCAAGTTCAATGACAACTGTATGCTGGGAGCAATCATTGAATCCCCAACTGATTTTGACATCCTACAAACAGACCTAAAAGGACAGACAACTGGTGCCAAAACCATGATCTGAGACTAAATGTAAAAAATGAGTAATCATACTCTTTGGTAAATCAGGTATCCCTGCAAATCATAATACTGATAGCACACCCATGAAGGGAGGCCCAGTGGTGAGGGACCTAGGAGCACAGTCAGTGACCTAAACTTTGAACAACAGGTAACTGAGGTAGTGAGGAAATTATTTTGTGTGGCTCAACTTATAAGTAAAGGCATGGTATCAAGAGCAAAAGAAGTCATAGAGCAATTGTACTCAGCCTTCATCAGGCCTATAATCAAGTATAAAGCTCCCTTCTGCATGTACCTGACCAAGCACTTACACCAGTTGGAGTGACCCCAAAGGTTTCTCAGTAAAAAAATACAAAGCAAAACACACATGTTTTATATAGGCAGACTAAAGACCCTATCCCTTTAGTCCATGTCATATCATTTATTGAGAGGTGACTTATGCCTGACCTACCAGGCATCCTATGATCCAGCCCTAATGAAAATGTTACATATTTGCAAGAAAAAATATACAAAGATTACTCTTTCCATGGACCTGAACCTTATTTGTGAATCTAACAGAATTTGCTGTAGAGACATATTTGTATAACAAAGGCTACCTCGTCTATGGAATAAACATACCCATCTTCGTAAAACAAAACCTGTCCCTCACTTTCTTCAAAAGAATTTGGATAAATGGATGGAGAACTGTAAATTCATTTCCGGGGGTACTGCCCATGTTCCTTATGCACAGAGGCAGTCTGTAAAATGACTCAGGGCTCCAACACCCAAAGACCCACTACCCTGATACTACCCCATCCCATATCTGGGGAATTAAGATATAATATTGTCATATCCTAGGTGTTATTGGCTAAGCTTGTAAAAGCTCTTGTGCCATCAGCCTAGTAGTCACCTATGAACCTATAATAACTATGATTTTTGAGGCCACGGATCTTTTTAGTTATGTATCTGTGGGGTGTTTCAAGTTGAGTGATATGTTTAGACAAATGCATGCCAAAAGATGCATTATATTCAATAACAGGTCTAATGAGATATGAGGAGAGAGGAGTTAAGACTTCTTTGGATCTAGTGAAGATGCCTTTGGAAATTAGATAGGCCAGATTAAAGACTTTCTAAACTACTGTGGAGACATGATCATTAAATGAGGAGGAATTTTCAACAAGAGTGCCTAGATCCTTTACAACAGTGTCTGACTGGAGGTGGTGTGTTACCAATATAGCATGTGAAAATGTTTTGCTTGCCAAAATGAACTATGCTACATTTTTTTCACATTTAGTTTGCAACTATGTGCAGCTGTTTCCTGCATTGAGAACGAAGCATTGTAATTTCGTTCAGCTACACTGTTGTGTAGTTCTGAATGACAATAAAATTTTCTTTGACTTTTGACTTGACTTTGATGATGAAACTATTAGACTGATTGCCTAGTATTAATTATTAATACGATCTTTCCCATTTTGGATGACTTCTGAGTCAGTAGAAAACTGAATAACAGCACTCAGTTTACAATCATCTGCAAACATAGATAACCATAGTCAAGGAGTGTTGGCTTGGATGCCGGAGAAATAGATGCCAAATAGGAGAGTCCTGTGATAAACCCCTGGTAATTTCCTTTTTGCTTTTAGAAGTAGCATCTGTAACATTAACCATATTATTTCTGTCAGACAACCAGTTAGCTATCTACTGCACAACATAAGAACTTGTATTCAGATTTTCAAGTCTGACAATAATGCCTGCATGAAGAATAACATCAAAGGCTTTGGTCAGACCCAGACATGCACTATGCACTGCATAACTGCTGTCCACTGCTTGGGCTACTTTTGCAAAGAAATTAATAAGGTTAAAGAGGCAGGACCTCCCTTTGACAAAGGTATATTGATGAGGGTCCAGAGTTAAGAAACTTTAATCTCCGGACTAATGGTGACTGAGATAATGATCCTTAGCTACAGTTACAAGGCTAGTGAGACAAATAGGTCTTTAATTCCCACGTTCTGTTGGATGGGTCACTCTTGTGTAACAACACATGAAAGAGTGACAACATGTTACTTGTAACAGCTGTGGTTCGTAGTTCTGTGCTTCACAGATGCACTGCTCACATTGTGTTACAATGGTTGCATGGGAGAGTAGCAGGACATAAACTTCTATTCCGTTTTTACCCATTGATAAACTAATTTTGACAGCATACATGGAAATGGCATTTGTTTTTCTCAGAAATGATAACTAGGAAGATCATTTATTTTTTTTTTAGTGTGTTTTATTGAATAGTTAGTTTTAGATCCAAACAAGATGCAAGTAGTTTTACAGGGAGTCAATTATCTATTACACATCTGTGATTTGTGTGTGTGTATGTGTGTGTGTGTGTGTGTGTGTGTGTGTGTGTGTGTGTGTGTGTGTGTGTGGCAAAGAGAGAGCTGGCAAAGGCTAAGGATAAGGCGTATGAAGAGTTGTATGAAAGGTTGGCCATTGAGGGAAAAAAGGACTTGTACCGATTGGCTAGACAGAGGGACCGAGCTAGTAAAGATGTGCAGCAGGTAAGGGTGATAAAGGATAATGAGGGAAACATACTCACAAGTGAGGAGAGTGTGTTGAGCAGATGGAAAGAGTACTTTGAGGGGCTGATGAATGAAGAGAATGAGAGGAAGAGAAGGTTGGATGATGTGCGGATAGTGAATCATGAAGTGCAGTGGATTAGCAAGGAGGAAGTAAGGATAGCTATGAAGAGGGTGAAGAATGGAAAGGCTGTTGGTCCAGATGACATACCTGTGGAAGCATGGAGGTGTTTAGGTGAAATGGCAGTGGAGTTTTTAACTAGATTGTTTAATGAAATCTTGCCTGAGGAATGGAGAAAAAGTGTTTGGTACCAATTTTTAAGAATAAGGGTGATGTGCAGAGCTGTAGTAACTACAGAGGGATTAAATTGATCAATCACAGCATGAAGTTATGGGAAAGAGTAGTGGAAGCTAGGATAAGAAGGGAGGTGATGATTAGTGATCAGCATTGTGGTTTCATGCCAGGAAAGAGCACTACAGATGCGATGTTTGCTCTGAGAGTGTTAATGGAGAAGTACAGAGTGATGTTCATTTTGAGTTGTTGAGTAAGGGTATAAATTTTGTACCTATCTTTAGACTAGACATTGCTCAAGTTTTGGTCAACCTTAAACTCTTCACGAGACAGCTAAATTTAAAAATGTTTTTTTCTACCGGCAATAGAAACAATATTGAAACTGAATTAGCTATGCCCTCAAGAAAAGAAGTACATTTATCCCTCCACCAAACCCTGAAGTTTTGACCTTAGAGAGATGTGTTGAGGCTGAGTTTCGAAAGATTTTAAAACAAGACAGACATGGTATGGACAATCTTACAAAAGAGGAAAGATTGTTTTTGAGAAACTTGTATCAAAATCATGAACATAGGTTTATGAAAACCAGATAAGGGTGGGGGGATGGTGATTATGACCAAGATAGACTATTGTAGTAGAATAACCAACATTCTTAATGAGGTAACCTACTGTAGAATATCTAAAAATGAAGTAAACAGAGCTTATTTAAAGACAGATCTTTTCTTACAGGATGTACTGTTCCAAGGCTCAATAATGAAATAGAGTACAACTATTTAACAGTAAAATTTCCAACCCTACCAGTTATTTTTGGGATTCCCAAGGTCCACAAAGAAATTAGCAATCCCCCGTTTAGACCAATTGTTGCAGATAGGGGCTCTAAGACTGAACCCCTAGCTTCCTTTGTGGACACTTGGTCAAAAACAGCAGTAGAGGTAGCTGTGCATATATTGAGCAATTCATGGCACTGCTTGGAGAGGCTCAGGGAAGTTAAAAGTGACACCTGTTATGTTATGTTGACAGTGGATGTAGTCAATTTATTCACTGTTATTCCCCACAAACAGGGATTGGCTATATTCCACGAAAGTCTTTCAAAAAGTAGAACGACAGATAAAACCAAAATAAATCTGTTGATTGACCTCATGGAAATTATACTGAAAAACAATTTTGTTAGTTTTGAGGGTGAAATTTATCAACAGTTAACCGGTGTAGCAATGGGAGCCAAATGTGCTCCTGTTTTCTCTAATTTGGTATTACTTGCATGGGAGAACCTCTTTATTTTTTCATCCAAATATAAAGATAACATTCTGTTATACAAAAGATTTCTGGATGATGTATTAATCCTGTGGAAGGGAGATGAGGGTTCTATAGTAGAGTTCATTGACTATTTAAATGCCACAACTGATTTTTTCAAGTTTACCTATTCTTGGCATAAGTAAGAGATCAATTTCCTGGATATTACATTAAAAAAACACGGCAAGGTTTATGTAGTAACATCTACAGGAAAGAGACATATTCAAACTTACTTTTACATTTTAATAGTTGTCACCCCTACCACCAAAGAAAAGGAATTATCAAGGGACAGATGGTGAGAACATCTAGGTTGGTTAGTGATAATCTAACCTTTAAGGAGGAAATATTTAAATTGATAGGAATGTTCCTTGACAGGGCGTATCCTTTAAAATTGTTGTTGAACATCAAAAGAGAGATTATGAGAAAGAGAGAAACATGTTACATTCCTATTTTGTGGAATGTAACATTTGTTACTCCTCACAAAGTTAACCAAGAGAAAACAGGGGCTATGTGTGTACTAAAACACAATGACAGGACCCATGAACGTGTAACATGTTTGAGGAATGGTTGGAAATTCTGTTTAAGTGATAACATCAAGGAAAGTTTGGGCCAAGAGCCATTGATAGCTTATAGTAGGGGGAACAACCTAAAAGGTATTCTTGAAAGGGAAGCTAGGGCCAATGGTAGAAAGATGTCACTTATGAAAAAATGTGGCATGTGTAGATGTTGTAGGTTTATCAGTGATGGTCCATATCTATGTGTAAATGACTACAAATACACCATTTCATGCCCAGGGATATGCAATTGTAACACTAGGTGTATTGTATATATTGCATCCTGTTGCATCTCCATTTGCAGACTACGGGACAGGATTTCAGAACATTTGAGGTGTATTAACAGAAGGGATGAACATAACGCACTTTACTTACACACAAAAAAATGTAAGAATTTTAAAAAGTTTGTATTTTTTGTTATAGATCGAGTTGGTAGTAGTGAAAGAGGGTGTGACACCAACAGCAAGATTGGAGCCTTGGAAACAACTTGGCAACTCAGGCTAAATGCCTTGAAGCCACCTGGCTTGAATGATGGTGTTTCCCTGATGCCTATTTTAATAGTTAAAGGCAAATCAGATTTAATTTCGTGATACAAAATATATAGTACTTTCTTTACTTGGAAGAACAGCATTGATTTTTGTTGCAATATGGACATGACTATCAAACAATATAGTAGCTTGCTTAGTTATTCATAATCTAAAATTTATATTTGTTACAACATTGGTTATCCTGTCTTACTAGTATAGCATATCCCAAGTTAGAAGTGCTATTGTTTTTATTTACCTTTCATTTCAATGTTAATATAGCAATATGAGCTTGGTGGAAATTTACATTTACCAATGATGTTTTTAATTATTAAATTTTTGACAAGGTCTTTGCTGGTTGGTTTATTAACTAATTAATTGATTGTTCTTATATTTAAATGTTCTTTTTTGAACACCAAATAACTCGGAGGATGCCAGTGGTTTATGTCTGGTGAATGCGCTTAGTTATTTGGTTCTGTTTCATTAAAAAAGTGAAGACTTACGTTTAGTCCTTGGTGGCTGTTTTATTTTTTTTTTTCTATTTTTACATTCTGAGTGTTGTTTTATCCATTTGGATTTTGTTTATTAATTATGAGGCTCTGCCATGTCTCCTTTATCAGTGATGGATTCACAAAAGGATGATGTGATGGGGAAGGAGAGATGCTTATCCCAGCCCTAATGGAAAGTTAATTCTGATTTGCGAAGAGTGGGCCAGTCAGTTCTTATGTCTCCCTTAGACGCTAGGCAGGGCTGCTGCAGAAATCATACATCACTGCTCACCTCAGCCATCAAATGTTATACAAGCACATGGGGGGGGGGGGCTAACAGAAAGTAGTTCAAAAGTTACCTCCGGAGTAACTTTGGTGGCTTTGGTCAAATGGACTTCTCCATCTCTTTCTCCCCCTTTCTCTTTCAAAGCCTTGTCCACTAACAAAAAGTAATATGTAAAGGTTTGTGACCCTGAGTCAAGTGGGATTTAAATAAATCAAGACACTACTGAGGGGGATCTCGATCCTTGAGTGTCATGTCACATGACAAGATACCCCAACTGTTTTTTCTAAAACTATCATGTTTATGAATTCCTGTACTTTCAAATTGTAGAGTCTTTGTGGTTCTTTTAATGTGACCTTTAAATTTTCAGAGTTGGAGCTTTAATGACAGCTGTGATTTTTCAAGTATTTGTCATGAGTTTGCTTCAGCTGAAAAGAGGATAAATTAGTAAATCTTCAGTAAGTGACAATAAAAGCATCCATTATCACATTGTAGTGAGCCTAGATAGCTCAGTTGGTTATGGTGTGGTGCAGTATGGGTGGTTAGACCTTTTGGTTAGAGTATGGTATTAGTAACACAAGATTATGAGTCCAATCACCATATGGGCCAAGTTATTGTCAGGCAGTTAGCACAAATTTTCAAGGCTATGAACTGTTAATGGGGTGTTTACTATAGTTTAGGGTTTAATTCATGTTACCTCCATTTGTATACTGTGTGACTCAGATCATGTTACTTATCCACCACTGCTTTGGACCAGGTCAGAAACTGGTCTAAGTTCCTACATGGTGTTCTGGACCACTTGCTTAATAACTAATTATGAGCCTGCTGATTTAGATCAGAGTTCAACAACAAAAAAAGAAACATTGATTGTGTAAAGTTCCAAGAAAGTCATTTTTTATTTTGTGTGTATATCTTGCTACTAAGCACTACTAAATCAAAATCTTTGCAGTGGGACATACTAGTTAAAGTTTCTTTTATAAAGCTATTGTAATTATTGTATAAAATATTTAAGCAATAACCCATGCCTCCATGTGAGTAATGCTGGATTTACCCACGGTTGGTGTGATTTGGTCACGAGGGCAAAGCGTGGGTAAATCCAGCATTACCCACACCCAGAAGTGGGTTATTGCTATTATATAATGACATTATTTAAGAAAAAAATACTTTTCTTAAATAATGTCCTTGTATAACGGCGCTGTGCTGTCCTTCTACCGCTGGACAGCTCTGCTTTGCCATTGCTGATGTACTGCACATGCGTTTGGAACTTGCGTTCCCAAGCATACCCAGTACATCAGTGCTCAGGAAAGTAAACAATGGAAAAAGAAGATCTCCGTTGCTACGCTTTTTTTTTTTTAAACCCATATCAATGGAAAAAAGTCCAGGCGACCAGACCTTTTTCCGTTGTATATTCTCAACGGGCACGCTGGTTGGGCTGGCCAATCATCATGCTCGTTTTACGATGTTACCGGCCAGTCATTGTATAATTGTAGACTGTCTATATAAAAGAAGGGGGTAAATGCTAATATCATCACAACAGATGGAAAAATGCCTATGAAAAGCACCTTGGCATTTAATAGTATATAACTGAATTCACAAGATTTATATATAATTACTAAAAGCACCTTAGTATTCAGTTCTATATAATTGAGGTCACCTGCATTATTTGTTATTTGTGGTTTGCCCAACACTACCAACTGCATCTGTTTTCCAGAGCTTGTAGACACTGCATACATACTTAAACATATAACCTGTAACCTGTGTTAAAAAACACGTATCCATTGTTTTTAAGCTGCAAGGACAAATGTGTCATTAAATATTGTGTTATGTTAAACTGTGTTATATGTTTAAAACAGTTTGCTTTCCATTAAGCCTGCATATAAACAAGATTATTAATACTGTAACAGTCATTACAGAGTTCAAAACTGCTGTCATTCTAAATCTGGGATGCAGTATCTAAAGCATCATGAACATTTGATTCAAATTGTCCTAGAAAAACAACTTTCTTGAGAACTACTAATTATTATGGAATCTCAGTTATTTCATAGAAAATGAACTTGTACCCAATTAATTTAATCAATGCCTCTATGATAAACCTGTGATTTGTATATTTAAACTAGAGGTTCAATCCAGCCTTAAGTTTTAATACAAGGTCAGAGGTTCAGAGAGTGAGAGAGAAGTTTTGTCAAACTGACAGCTTTACATTTGCAGTTGAAATAATACTTTCTAAAAGAAACAAATCAATTTTCATGTCACTAGGTAAGAATATATGAGTTTATATTATTTATGAGACAGTGAGAAGTACTAGCACTAGCACTGTTATGCCTTGAGTGCATCGAATAACTATTACTACCTATTTTTTAGATAACTTATTTTAATAGTTTACTAAACTTATGCTTTCTGCATTTCAGGTCTATACCTTTGCATTGTATGTTAGTGTCTTTTTTAACTTTCTAATGCACAATAATTATGCAAAGTGTACTGTAATTTGTAAATTCATTAACAAATTAAACCTGCCATGTTATACCTTGAGTATACTGAATAACTATTACTACCTATTATAAAACTAACTTATTTTAATAAGCCTGCAGAAAATAATTCTGTCACTTTACCCTTAACTAATGACCGAATAAACTAATAAGCCTGTTACAAATAAGTCTGTCACTTTACCCTTAATTAATGACTAAATAATGTAATTATGTTACTTTACTCTTAAACTAATGACTGAATAATGTGAAGTAAATGAGTATTATTTTTATATTTTGAGATTTGACTGAAATATACTATACTGAACACATAACTGAATATAAATGTTCTATTCTGAATCCTGATTGAAATTTACATTAGCGTATACTGAACATTTAAAAATAGTTGTGTATATTCGGGAACCAACTAAACAAAAGCATATCTTTGCCAGTGTCAATTAAACATAGATAAAAGCATAACTGGAACTGGTACATGTTATATTCTGAAAACCAAACTATTATTGCCTGAACATAGACTAAAAGCTGGTACTGTTGACAAATTGTCTGAAATGTTTGAACATGTTGACAGTGTTACATGAACACAGATGGAAAATTATCTGAAATCTGTTTTCTGACAGTATTATCTGAACATAGATAAACTAAACTTGTACTATTGTAGAATTGTCTGAAAACATGAGAACATTGAACAGGCAGATCTCTGGGTCACTGCTGACACAGAGGCAACACAAACTAATGGGCACAGTTTTTTTCATACAGATAGCCTAGTATAAACCTATGAACCTATGAACCTATAGATAAACTGAAAACTAGTACTATTGTACAATTGTCTGAAAACATGAGAACATTGTCTGAACATAGATTAACTGAAAACTAGTACTATTGTACAATGTTCTGAAAACATGAAAACATTTTTACAGTGTTACGTGAACACAGATAAGAAATGAACTGACATCTGTTTTTTTTTGTCAGTATTGTCTGAATATTAATGAAAACATAAACTGAAACTAGTATTGTTATATAACTGTCTAAAACACACATACTTGCTTTAACATATATTGTAACTTTAAATAAACATTGAAGAAATAACTGAAACACACAGTCAACTTCTGCACCACAGCTTTTGCCAAATTTACTCTGCATTGTCCCATTCACTGATGAGGTAAAGGAAGGCCTGCTTTAATGTTGAAGTGTCCTTTTTATAGTTAGGCTTTTAAACCTTTTTTTGTCTTTTGAGCAAGGCTGGGTGACTAAAGTTCTTGATTGTATCTAATATCAGGTCCTTAAAATAACATTTGCATCTTTAACAGTTATAAACTGATAGTATTGCTTATTGTCCTGACCTTATTTACATTTTTCTGCATGAAAGAGACATTTGCAGCTTTAACAATTATAAACAGATAAACTGATAGCATTGCTTATTGTCCTGAACTTATTTACCTTTTTCTGCATGAAATAAACTTTTGCTGCTAATAAACTCTTACAAGTCTGTAAGCAAACTGATAATTTCAAATGGAACTAAATAGTAATGCAACACTGTGCATTTCTGCACCTATATAAAATCAATTTTAACTGTTGAATTTTTTACATTTTGTCTCGTGGCCCTTCGATTTTAACATACTGTTCTGTGAGTGAAACTCCACCCACAGTCTTACCGTAACCATTTCTTTAGCTGACGTCATTTAACTTTTCAGTAGTACTGAATTCTGCAAGAATTTATTATTATTGCTATCTACAATTTTTTTGGATAAATAATAAAACTATAAATGCATTAAATGGATAGTACTGTCTTTAATTCAGCTTGCTAGGTTGGCTGTAAGTCGAACTGATGTGCTTGGCAAACTGCCATTACCGTACAAATCATATACAGTCTCAATCTGATTACATAATGTACTCTTTTATACATAGGATCAGAATTTTTAACTGTGTTGTCACTTTTACAATGTAGCACTGACTTTAAATTTTACATTCTATAAACTAGCAAACATTATTTTGTCTCTGTCTATATTACAATATTGTTTATGCATTGCAACACTTTAATAGAAAACTCTTAAAACAATAACACAAAAAATTAATTTGCCAAATCTGTAACTGTAAACCCTTTATTCGGTGAATTAATTTGACTGTTAGTTCTGATATACCTTACAAGTCATAGAGGTATACAGTTACCATTTTTGTTTAACTGACCACACCCAATATGTCTTTCTGATCACTTCAGCTGCGTCAGCTGAACTAGAATTTATTTTATCTTTAACCCATAAATCTACATGTTCCTGTCATAACCAATTCTTTGAGAGCTGTACATTTGCACAAATCTTGTTACTGAAGTCTAAAATAGCATATGACATGTGTATACCTAGTACAGAGCTGTTACACTTTGAACTGCTAGCTGCTATAATCTTTGACCTTTTAAATCCTGACAAAACTGCATTTGTGTCTTTTAATATTTATGTGTAACTGAAGTTGATTTTTCTGTAAACAATAAAATATTGTTATTTATTTAACCTTAAACAATGGCAGATTAATGCTCTGATCTTTACAGATAGCTATGTAATGCATGCTTTTACTTAGAACTGAAGTGTGTTCTTCAGTTATACTGGAATTTACTTTATTAAAATCTGCACTCTGATTCTTCTTATCTCCCTTCAGTGTAAACATTGCACTTGATTCTGAAAATAAGAAACTAGATGAAGTAATGTGGAATTGAGACATTAACTGCATGTTATGTACATTGACTGTGTTGGCATTTGTATGTTTAATACTGCAACATACTTCTATATTTTGAATTGTATGTGCTGAAGCATTTACACAAGGATTAATTAAGTCCAAACCCATAGTGACAGAAGCTGACTCATAAGTTTGCTTCTGTGATTTAACCCTTTTGCATTTCGAAGTATTTAACATTCTTAAACTAATAACCTTATTACTTTAAGAGAACATTTTTAAACTTAAACCAAAGATTTACTGATGTTTTAACTGTAGCAGTATTATTTGACATGTTTATATGCAAATGACTTTAGCTGATTAATTTAAACTTTTTTTAGCTGGTAACTACAAAATACATATAAAGTCTTATATAACTTAATGGTCCTGGAAGAATGTGTGCCATTGTCTGTAGCTTATTAACCTTTTTTTTTTTTTTTTTTGTATGATGTCACACTAGAAACATGTGGAGATAGTTGTCAACTGGATAATGTATTTTATGTTCTGAAGGAACACTGCTTTGATTTACTACTGGTGTACTGAGGTTATTTGAGGCTTTTCTGAAGTAAACACTGGTACTCTGCACTTTGGTTAACAGCTGCATTGAGTATATGTGTGCTGTGTTGTTTTCTGCATGAAGTAGTGCTGTTTTAGTGAAAAGTTTTTCTGGAGCTGTTTCTGTTTGCTAATAAGGTTGTTTGAAGTAATTGCTGTGTAAACTGCTGTAGTTGAGTGAAACATTGCTATTTTGTAGATTTTTGTAGAACACACATAGTGTGGCCAAGTCTGGAAATGAACAATACCTTTACTGAAAGGGTGGTCTGTAGCATTGTTGATTACCTTTACTGGGGCTGCTCAGCTAGAAAACCTCTGGAGTGCTGTTGAAATGTCTGTAGCACTTTTGCTGTAGTAACCTGGAAAAACAGTCACTGTGAACTTAAGAAATTATATGCTGCACTGGAAACTGGATTTGGAAGGGTTACACACTACAACTGCCTTTGCTCTTTCAAGCGTCCAGAGTAGCTGGGTTTCAATAATTATATATCTCTCCCCAGAAGCAGGCCTGTTCGGGTGCCATTGTAAGAAATTATAAGACTGTACTGTACTGTAATTAACTGGAAACACTGTAATGACACTGAGAATGAAAGTCTTTATCTGTTAATTACCCAAATTCATGCTGAACAGGTGCCAGTCTCTCCTTTATGGGCCACGTCTTGTCTACTTTTCAGAAAGAATTTTCCAAACACTGTAGTTCATTTAATAAGGCTTTATTAGATGTTCACAATATCCGAATATTGTCTTCATTAACAGTGCTGATAAGCAATGTTCAAAATTACTGCACATCATATTCTGATTGTCCTAAACAATGTAAACTAAAATAATAATAGTCTTATTTGACCTGTCTTTTCCACTCAGGCTCGAGTGCCTGTATTGTAGCTTAATCTTCTTTGTAGTGCCAGGTCAAACAAACTAACTAACCTTAACTGAACTGCTATCCTGAACATAACATCTTATTTTGCTTCAGTCCAGTAATTTTCCTCATTTACTCCTCCTAAGCTTGGTCTCAGACTTTGTATCATATGTGCTTTATTTAACATTCCAATAAGGAATATTCTGTAGCTGGCACAATTACGTTTTTCCCCTGAGAAAAGAACATTCTGTATTTATTATGCACTTTATACTTATCTTTCCTTTTTAATAAACTGTCTCTCATGCTTGACCAGCAAGGTTATTTTTCTTTCTACTTAACTGTCTTTTATGCATAAATGAAACAATTTATTTTACCCTTTAGCCTGTCTAATGTCCATATTGAGTTTAGACAATGATATTTCAAATGTTGTTGGTCACAGACCACACTTTGCTTTTAAGAATAAGAAATCTCTTAAAAGGCAGCTTTGCTATAAAAATGTAAAAGAAAAAGATAAGAGACTAGGTGGTTGGACAGGTACTAGATAATGACTTACATGCAATTTCTGTATATTTATTAATACACCAGCATGTTTTATTCATCCTGTCACCCAGTTTGAGTATGCATTTGAAGTTAAAGCTAACTGTTGAACAAGAAATTTGATCTATCTGGTGGCATGCACGGTTTGCCACTGTTTCTAACTAGGAAAAACCAACAGGTCACTGATGGAAAGAGTCAGGGACCATATGTGTTGTATTAGGAATGGTGACACCAAAAATGCACTTGGCAGACACTGCATACTGAATGAAAATGAACATGGCTTTAGATTTCAAGTTGTTGAAATTATTTCTGAAAATATACGTGGAGATGATGTGAAAAATTTTACTGAAAGCAGAGAATTGCATTGGATTATTCTATGGCAAGCTGACAAATACCCAGGTCTAAATGACAGGGTTTCTATTAAACCTGCACTAAAAGCACAATGTATCTTTAAATGATACAAGCTGAAGCTACGTTTTTACTCTTCTCTGATGTTTATTGACTGCTTTAAACTAAAGTGAATATATTAAAAGTGTTTGCTGATGTAGTTTTTATATGGTCTGATGAAGCACTAGTATTTGCTGTGAAAGTGCTTACTTCATTAAAGTTTTAATATTTTATGCTTTCAGTCATGCTTCTGTGCCTTGTTTTCTTCAGTTACATTTGTTGTTGGCTTTCAGGCACAGTTTATTCCTTGGGGATTTCATTCTTACTTTCTTTCTGACAAAACATTGTTACAACACCTATGTGATAGACTTGTAGCAACTCTAATGCTGTATGCAAAACATTGGAATACATGCAAAATCCTTACCAGAGGTTACCAGAAGATCCTTTTCTGCAAGAAGCTGGTTAGATATCCCAGCTCAGCTCATCACCATCTATCTTTCCAAGTTACTCCAACATGTGTGCTGCTAATGAATTCAGAACTTACATCCTGCAAAACCCTGCCTGCATCAAGTTGTCAGCCACAGACTTCATCTTCTGCTTTGGAATACTTCTACAGAAGAAATTATACCCCAGACAAGCAGGCAAGTGATACATAATGAAACTCTTCCCCAAAATCTAATTATCCAGTGTATCTATCGCCTTGTGATGATATGCACTCAGCAGTCATCCTTGGTACACCTAAAACTTTGGCACTACCTGTTAGTCTTCTCATAAATTAATGGGTTAGGATGGTATAATTCACTGTGTCTCATAGAAAGTGATAGCAATCACTCCACACTCAGGCAGTTCAACAGTGATATTAATACATATGGCATTGTATAACACCTTACCAAAACACTTGAATCTCTGGTCCACAAGCAACATTTTGGTTTCTTCCTTTCTAATAATCATATAATAGCATCATCACAGTCTTGTAAGTATGATTTTCACTACACTCTCTTCAGTGTCATACTTCTTCAGAAAGGACCTAAACAAAGGCATTAAATACATAGACAGACATCTTCAGTAAACTTTTGTATGATGTAATTAAGCACTTTCATCACTACATAGAAAAGACTTAATCAGAATACCAAATCAAGTAATAACCTCCTTTTATGCTTCTTAAAACAGACCACACGATCTGAAAAATGCCATATGACCATGAAACTAAAATAAAAATGTAAATTAAATAATATACTAAACCACTAAAAAAATCCAGAAAAATAAATAATTGATAAAACACTTATTAAATATTCATGCATAAAATTTAATGTAGATATTGCAGTAAACAAACATATTCTTTAAATAACTACTCTTGTTCAATCCAGGCTTCTGTGCTGCATTAGCCTAAGTTATCAAAACTGATCCCTAATCTCTGCTTAATTTTCTCAGTCACCCACTCTGAGTGATGTCATCATTCTCTCTAATAAAAAAATCTAATTTTGTAAAACTTTCACAAACCATCATGTGTTCAAATAATGTATTTGTCTTATCTTTAGTCTTAATACTTTATATGTGCTGATAAGTTCTGGTCTTACCCATATAAAATGCATCACAAATTATGCAATTAGTAATATAAACAACACCTTTAGTTCCACAGTTAAAAAATACCTATACAACCAATGGTTAAAGGATAGTCTTCATTAATAAATCTACACTATTGGCAAGAAACACATTTGGCCATCTTGCCTTTTTTTTCTGCTGGTCCCATAAGGATGTACTCTATTTCCATCTCTTTCATGTTAATGACTAAAGGGGCCTCTCTAACCCTAGTTAAGACTTGCCATTAGAATAATGATGTCCTGTATACAAATAGAACATTGAGGGCCAGGCATTTATAATCTACCTTTGTCCATAACGGACATGGGTAGGAGGCCCGGTGTAAATTTCTTTTTCCCCATTCACTGGTCTAGGGAGCTCTTAAATTGGATAATAGATTATCTCAGGTTTACATGGATGGGAAGCATGTTCCATAGGAGAGGCAGTCTCTGAGTCATGTCTGTCTCTCCAGCATGTTCTGTTTAAGTCACCAACAAAATTCAGGTCCTTAGACCTTGTATTTCTGGTACTGTTTGACTTACAAATATGCAGGAGATTTGTAAGTGGGGGGTTGTGGATGCCTTCTAAGACAGGTACTGATCGATCCATCCACAACTCCTTTTCCCATTTTTGCACATTGGGTAGGGGTGTCACTTCAAGACTGATAATCATTTAGAGCCAAGGTTTACACCAACCCCTCAGCAATCTCTAGGAGACCGAATACAGAGAAAGTGTTTTAAGGTCCTTTGTATAAGGCAGTTTTGTTATGCCTTGAATTCTTTTTGTAAGGAAACCCTGGGGGGACTCTAGTTGCTGCAAATAACTGAATAGGTACATACCAAAGGGAGCATTGTACTCTGTGATTGGTCTAATAAGGGCAGAGTACAGAGTGATTTTGACCTTATTGGACCGAGATGCCATGCCCCTACTTATAAGTCATACAACACAGAAAGATTTCCTCACCACTGTGGCCACTTAATGGTGGAAGGTAAGGCTGCTGTCTACTTGTGTACCCAGATCCATGACCACTCGGTTGACAAGTAACGAGCATATTATCAACAGTAATTAGCCAGGATGGTTGACTTCCCAAAGGGTACAATTATGCATTTCTTAGCATTGAGTTTAAGACCATGACTTTGGTTGCATTTGTTAGTCAGTCTATAGAGGGGTAGTTAAAGTCTCCCATAAATATGGTATTTGGTTTAATGAGGACTGATTTCAGTAGGTCTAGGTATGAGGTCCAGGATTCTACAGACAAAGACAGTGACTTACAGCTGGCTAGGAAATAGTGTTGGATTTTGTAAGTGGTAATTAGCACGTGGAAAATTCCAGGGCATTGTTTTGTTTAACCAAATTACAGTTATGCTTGTTGTTAATATAGATTGAGGTCTGTCCACCTTTTGTCCCTGTCTGTGTATCTGATTGTCTAAATGTGTGGAGGCACTGATGCCTTGCAGTGTTTGAGTACTTTCTGCAGCTTTAAACCATGTATTGGTAATGGCACAGGTGTCTATATTCTCTTGACTGAGGAGAGGCTGTAGGCTATAGAGTTTCTTGTTTAGGCTCCTAGCATTCAGCAGTAACACCTTTGGGTTTTCTAGGGTTTTATTTGCTATGTTGGAAGGTTTGCTAATTTGTCATTGCCTAAAAAAGGCTTTAGGGGGATAGATAACGTTTTAGCCAATATTCAGAAGCCTAGGGAAGTAAAGTGCTAATCATCCTCTTCAAAGCAGCATTATTTGTTAACCATGTCCACTCACCCTGACAAATATCGATTCCTACTGGAAAGACAGCATAAAATAAGCAAATTATTGAAGTTACTGATCATTTGCTCATACTGTGACATCATCCTTGGTGAAGGTAGTTTTGAAGTCACTGATCTTTTGTTCATACTGTGACATCATCCTTGGTGAAGGTAGTTATTGAAGTCACTGATCTTTTGCTCATACTGTGACATCATCCTTGTTGAAGGTAGTTATTGAAGTCACTGATCTTTTATTCATACTGTGACATCATCCTTGGTGAAGGTAGAAGGCAGCTCAATGCAAGGCACATACCAGCCTGAGACTCATAGTCTGAAATCTCCATAATGCCTCTCTTCATATAGTCCAGGGTAGTACATCTCAGGTCATTAACACCCTCATGGACTATGATAGAATCATACTGGCACCTGTGGTGCAGTGACCTGAGTGTGTGCATAGCTTGTCAGATCCTGGCTTCATATAACAACTGACCATTATCTTTTACTTGTTCAGTCTGGTGAGTGGGACTCCATGTGTCATACAATGGCATCCTTTATGACATGAGTCCTTGGTAATGTGTTTGTTTGCCATATGAGCTTTACTCTTTGGTCTCCGCTGGATGTAGGAATATGTGTGGTGCTTGTTGTTGCTTTTTTTACGTGCTTCTGAGATTTCTGATAATAGGAATTGCCACTTACAGGCTTAGGAGGTCTTTGAAGTTTGGGAATATTGCTTTCTAGTGCCTCACCATAAATTGGTCTGTGCATGTGGTGGGCACTATATATGGTGGATATAGTGTGTGTGCATGCCAACTTTGTTTGTATGTGAAATTTTTGCCTCTAGTGAAATTGTGTATGTGCACATATTGCATTCTGTGTTTGTTTTTTTACGGATTAAATAGTTGTCAGTGAACATAAGATAATTGCTACATTGTCTCAGGATGCCCATATCTACCAACCTGGCAAAGGAGACATTTGGAAATTGCATACCCATGTTGTCAGGACCTGTATTTGGTTGGCATACTGCAGGTTGCGGACTGGGTTATACAGAGGTCTCCTTGCATGGTCCGTCTGGTTTGGCACTAGACTAGTTTAGAGTGTGCTAAGATTTGACAGTAGTGCTGTTTAATGTGCTAACTAGACAACCACTGCTAATATCCGGTGCAACAAACACTGAAAAAAAAAAAAACAGCATACAAAGCAAGGTGGAAAGACTCCTCACTGGCTGCAGTGAATTAAAGTAATGCAAGAACTTCATAGACTGAAATGCGTGACAATGAAGTGAAAATGCACAGCTGATAAGTAGTTTCAGATGGGGGGGGTGGTTATGTCTGATATCTGTTACACTTAGTGTCTTCATACTAACTGAATGGACTGGGAAGAAAATAACAGTGTTAAATCACAAGGGCTATCAAACACAATCACTGCATTTTCTTCCTGTCTGCTTATTTGTGAATTGTGATGTTTTGCTGTGTGCTGAGACCCTCAGCAAACTTTTCTCTCATTTTAGCACAATTCCTTTATTTTTCAGTATCCAAAGACTGGGAACTGTATTAGAAAACTATAAAAAAAAAACACAATATTAAGAACAATATGTCAAGCCAACAAAATGATATTGTCTGACATTGTCTTCCTACAGAGTTTATTTTTAGGCTTTAGTGTTTTAACGTATGTGAAATTGTACAGTTACTAACAAATGAGAAACCTGGTTATTGCACTGGCAGTGTTTTCTTTTTTCATCATGGAAGGTTATGGTGGAGCAAATGGCACTTCAGAATGCATCTCAAAAAACTATTTTTCTTCTTATTTATAGGGATTATAAGTAGTGATAATACATTTTAAAGCATTATTATCATATGTGGACACAGATATCTATAACTGCCAGAAAAAAAAATCATCTCCACATTCTCTGTGCTTACAAAAGGTTACCATACTGTATATTATTATACAAATATACCTAAATGCAGCTAACAAAATTATACCATGAAATAAATGTGTATGCTTAAATAACTATTAAAACATTTAATACTTCTTTAATATATTGTTATTGAAGAGCATCAGCAAATTTGGATTCTACTTCAGTTTAATTATGGATTGGTAAGCATCACAGCAAAGGCAGCAGGCTTTTCTTATAAACAACTCATGAAAGAGACTTCATGGTGATATTGTAAGAACATCACATCTTCTGGAATATAAACAAACTCAAAAGTATAACCCAGCAATAATAAGATTTATAAATGCATGTTCATTGTGTTCATGAGGAAACAACAGGCTGACAGTGAAGAAAATAATTGCAAGGTTTGGTCTCATTTAAACAGAAGCATCTATAAAATAGGTTTTCTTGCTGTTACTGTCTCTCGTTAGCTGAAATGGAAGTAAATTCCAGCGAGCTCTTGAACAGTTAAGGCACATACTTTAGAGCTGTTTGCTGTAGGCAGTGTTGCCTGGAGACAACTTTGCTGAAGGTTCACACATGAGTGGCCTCATATAGCTAGCAAACAGGAAGCTGTTTATTCTTTAGAAAGTTATATTTAGTGGGTTCCATTAATTAGGAGTAACTGTGCAAATTTAATTAATACTCTTCAATTAGCGCTTGATTTTCATCTGTATATAATGAGCAGAGTGTCCAAGGAACACCATATTATTTCTACAATAGTCTCTGTAGAAAGAATGCAGCTTTAATTATCTTATAGCAATTATAAGTTATCCTGCAATTTCATTAATTTACTCTTGAATGGAGGGTTCTATATAAACAACATTTCTGGATGCCCATGATGCAGGGTGTATGCAAACAGCTCTCAGGAAAAACACTTTGAATAATGTACATTTTACTGAGATTCTACATAAATGAAAGCATGTTCATAAGTAGCTGGGAGGCAACAAAATACAGCAATCGAAAAGTTAACATATAATGGAGATTATGAAACAGGGATGCCCAGATTTTAATCAGGTGAGCACAGTTGATTGCAAAGGTCTCAAGCCTACTACTGGACAGTATTATTTCCACAACTTAATCAGTTGGTACCTGGATACCATAGTAATCCAGTCATTTAACAACAGACTGAATATGTCCAACGAATTACACCATTAAAAAATAGATTCCGCAATTAACAGTGTACAAGAGAATGAAAACACATCATAATATCACGTATCTCTATTATATTTATTTATTGTAAGAAGGCAGTGGAATTTTATGAAAATTTCCATATAGCAACATTAGCAAGAACCCAGCAATAGTCACCCTAAGTGATTTGTTGTACCCTGTGTCCTCACTTGTTTACTCTTCTTTCTTTAATATCTTATTCCATATTTATCTTGAAGGAATTTGGGTTCAGTCTGTTATTATTTTAGTAACTATTGTTTACCATCGCTGCTGGTGTGTTTGCCTAAGAAGGACACAATTTACCACAAAGGGTAAAGCCCAAATGCATACATTTCACCTGGACTAAGCTGGGCAAAATATTTGGTACTATACAGTGACGTTATTTTAAGACATTTCTTGATCTTTTTTATAACACCATTGTATTACTGTACTTCCTGTAATTACTATGTGCTTCTGTTGTTGGAAGGAAGAGAAGACATTCTGGACATTGACTGTATATTTGTGTAGTCATGTCTGTAGCTATACAAAAGGCATTCAATGGTTGTTATACAGCTAATGTCACAACCACAAAGGTTTTAAAATACCTGCTGCTGTACATTTGCAGGTTATTTTGCCTTCATTTTATGGCCAATAAGAAGAATATTTTATGAGGTCTGTGCTATCATTCCTGCCAAGCAGATAAGTAGAGTATTACTGTGTTATAATAAGGTGCAGTTGTCATTTTATCTGACTTGAAAAGCTGATTAAACTTTCTCAAGCAGTCATATTTCCCTTTACAGAAATGATTCTGTTTAATAAAGCCTGTTTGTCAACAGCATGTAATGAGAAATAAACACATAAGTAGCCCAGTGAAATCTGTGTCTGGATTTACAGACATATTTATTTATTTGTCTTTTCTTAACCAGGCTAGTTCAATGGGCTGGGGGCCCATTTTCAGTGGAGACCCAAGGAGAAAAGCTCCACATAAAGAACAACTTACAGAGATTTATAATTGCAATACATACATGCTAGACATTTACAGAGGTTTTATACTGCCATACATTTAAATAGACAACACATATGTTCTAGACATATCAGAAATATAGTACATGCTGATGAGATATCATACATTAATGAGACTTAATGCATATACAAATAGTATCGATTTACAAGAAGAAGTAAATTGCTGTGCAGTTAAAGAGGATAAACCTTGCAGTATATATTTTTTGTACTACGTGTGTAGAGGTGGAGAAGGAGTGAGTAGTGAAAGGGAGTAGGTAGAAGGAAAGAAAGAAAGGGAGGTGGGGGAAAGAGAGTAAGACAGTAAAGCAGCAGTGGAAATGTGGGTGGGATGGGTTTCAAATAGTGGTAGAGATAAGGAGAGGTTTAGGTAGAGTATTGCTAAGGAAGACAAGTGGGGGAAACAGAGTGTTGGTGTTTAACAGAATATAGATTAGGGTGATGAAGGACTATTGTATAGTGGAACAAACATCAGAAGTCAGAACACAGGTTCACCTTGTAAAATAAAAACTTTTATACAGTGTTGAATGAGTCTGGGAATAACATATACTTCTTGTATGTCTTATATTGGGACTACAGATATACAGTCTTGTACAGGTGTGTCCTTGTTGCCAGGTTAGGACTGAAAAAGGATCCTACGATCAGATCACTCAGTTGCTTAGCAGCAAATGCAAATAAATAGTCTTGAAATTATATATGAAAAATACCCTGAATTGTGTTCACATTGCTGACACACAGAAAATACTGATATAAACAGAAAACAATTTGAAAGCTTGAGTGCAGCAAACTTAAAACATAATTATTTGGATAAATTGCTCATTACATCCATACTCACAGTTTAGGTCTGTGATTATAAAAAGTATGTACAGCTTTTTTGGATGTGCATATGTAACTAAAGATATGTAATATAACTCTGAATCTTTAAGGAGTGCCTGTTTCTTAATTCTTCATGTCTCATGTGCTTGTGTATAATTGAAAATATGAGATGAAGCTGTTATGCTGCCATTCTGTACATTTTTAAAGTGGCAGTTTAACTTTAAACACTGGCTTCTGCTTAAATTACTAACAACTCAAAATAAGATGATTGTGTAGCCAGAGTTGCACAAAATGACATGGTGTCAGAACTGGGATACTTTTCATATAAAACAACCAAAAGATTCATTTTAGCAAAGCAAATCATGCCAAGCAGCTGAATCAACACCAGTAAGATCAAAGTAAGTAATTTTTGCTGAAAATTGTCATTTTACCTTGAAATAAAGTCTTTGCACCGATTATCAACTTTTCAGTTTGAAATAACTGCAATAGTTTACCAGTAATGGCCACATTTAACAAATCAGAGCTATGTAAACTCACAAAACCTTTTGCCTAGCTAACATAAAAGCAAAGATTCATATGTTTTTTAATTGCAGCCAAACTGGGTAAAGGAAGTAAAGAAATCCATATGAATATTTCATGTTATGCTGCGGACAAAGACATGAAAGTCATTTACGGCTCATTTTTATTTTTTGTGGGTCAAAGTGTTATATATAAATCAGTAATAAGTAAGTTCAGTCAATACTTTGTGCCAAAAAGAAACATTACTCATGAAATAACAGATATGTTCAATCTTAAGGAGTCTCAGATGAAGATTTTGTGAGGCACTTGTATATACTGTCTAAAAACGGTGGGTTTAACCAGACAAAAGGTGCCTGGATTAGAGACCAAATTGTGACTGAGGTGGTTTATACCGAAGTATCTCAAACATTACTACTATTATTATTATTATTATTATTATTATTATTATTATTATTATCAGAAGTGAATTAAACTTTGGAAAAAAAGATAATTCAGATTGCTAGAAAGGCTGAATTAATAAACAGATAAAATGTTAATACAAGTTCAGCAAATTATACATGCGAGTTAAAATGCAAAAAAAAAACAGACAATTAGGAAAAAAGTAAAACATTTGTGCATATGACTGCAAGCTTGAAAAATGCACAAAACTTAACTATCTAAAAGGCTGAGCCAGAGCAGAAAGTACTTCATGTGGGAAGAGGCAGAAGAAATGTAATAGGACTGGATATTTGCTTTTGTTTACAAATGTAAACTTCTAAAAAAAGTAACGCTTGGGAATAACACTGAAAAACATGCTCAGAAAAAAAATTTTCCTGCATTCAGTGATGGCCATGCAAAGCACTGAAATGGACCAATATGTCAAACTCCCAGCACATGGAACCCCAGCAAGCTGTCAAATTGTTACAGGGCCTGATGTTACGGTAGTATCATGTACTGCTTATAGAATCGTCTTCAAGGATTCACAGTTGCATGAAGCTGAAACGGAAATGCATAATCATGCAGGCAAATTCAAGTGCAATGGTAGAGTCCCAGCAGTGTCTGAGTGAAAGGGACACAAGTTTGAATTCTGGGTTTATCTGCTATAAAGTTTGTACATTAATAATCTGCTCAGCAGAACTGTGGCATGTGAGTTAAAGCTGACACTCAAAATTAATGAAATTAATGTGACTGTGTTTGGTGAAGCCGGTCTGTTTAATTGTAAGTCAATAAAGATAAAGTTAAAGCCAAATGCTGTTCATTATACCTTGAGCACACCCAGACGATTGCCATTTGGTATGCTCTTCAAAGAAGATGCAGAAGTTAGAGATATGAAAACTCTTGATGTGATTGCGAAGTGTAACTGGACTGATTGAATGGTGTGCTCCCATCTTACGTCTAAACCTCTTACAGCAAGAAATCTGAACAAAGCCATAAATAATGGGGGGACAAAGGCCCCAAAATAGGGACAATTTTTAAATATTGCTCGTACAAGCTCAGAAAGTAGATAATAGGTTTTGCATTCCCATGAATTTTCTGAAGGGCACAAAGTCTGAAACTCAAATGTCTGCCATTATTTTCTGTCTTAAATCTTCACTGATTTGCCAATCATTTGCCAGAAAGCCACACTTAAAAAAAAATAGACCAAAAATGTGAAGCAGTAATCTGAACATTCTGTGAAAATGTATACACTTGAGAGGGATAGCATGGTCACAGTCATTATAAAGAATGTCAGTGAAAGAATATGCATTGAATTTTAAAAGTTAAATAACGCAGTTATGAGAGATAGGTTTCTCCTAACTACCATAGAGAATATTGCACCAAAGCTGGTTGGTGCCAATGTGTTCTTCATATTAAACACTTAAGATGGATACCCTGAGAGGAATAGAGAGAGAGAGAGGGAGAGACAAAAGCTGCCAAACTTCAGAACTCTGACAATAAGGTTTTGCTTTAAAAGACTGGTATTTGTTATGACTTCAGCACTTCAAATATTTCAATATGACAAAAGCAGTCTGTTGAAAGGGCAAGAAAGGGTCGCTGCTGTCATTAGTGATGATGATCTAGCATTTGGTATGGATAAAAAAACACATAAACAGAAGGCAGTGCCCTAAAACATTAAAATCTGATGTCTGACACTGAAGAAAGGCAAATGCAGCTTTGAAAATAATGATCTTTAGTATTGTCATCACTGAATAAATATCAGTGGAACAAGATTCAAGCAAGGCCAAAACAATATCAAAGATAAAAAGTGCAAACTGTGTAACTGAGCTACCTCAAGCCCTAAGCATGACACATTTCTTGGGCAAATGTGTAACCAGCTCTGTCCACAGTGCTATGTCCACTGAGAGATTTAATAAAACATACAAGCTATTCATGAGGAAATGTTTAGCTCAAGATTTCGGCAAGGCTAAACAAAGTGTAATGTCTGCTCCATTACTCACCTACTGTGACTAAACAAAGCCTACAGATGTGAAGGTTAGTGCCAGTAGTTATCATCTAGATGATGTTTTACTTTGGATGGATGGATAAATATTATAACCTGCTTCTTATTGCCGAACAAGGCTAATCAGTGCTGAACAGAAATACTGACAAACTGAAAAAGAGTGCCATGTGAAAACTTCTCACGAATACCTACTGGGGCGTGAACCTCTCCTCCTCCTTATTGACCACAGACCATCCATTCCACTGATTAATCCCTACAATTTGGATAGGCTACCACCAAGACTCTAAAGTTTGCTTGTGAAACTGAGACATTTCAATGACAAAGCAATCCATGAGCCTGGAAAACAATTAATTGTGGCTGTTATGTTATCCCAAAACCTGACACCTGAAAAAGTCATCGATATCTATATGCAGAGCATTATATCTACACAACCAGTGACTACAAATGGATAGAACAGCTAAAGTATGCTTCTAAATGTGATAATGAGTTATAGTCATTTAACATATAAGGGGTAGACGGCCTCACCAATGGTTACAGACAAATCATCTGCTATACAAATACTACACTGGCAGAGCTCACTTATTTGAACATGAAGATTTCTTTCTTTACCAAGACAGACTTTTGCTACCCCCTTTACAATACCCACTTCAGACCTTATAAAATATTATGAAAGGGCCATCATGTTCTAAGGTGGCAGAACAGCAATATGAGCATTACAAAGATTCTGTTAAAATGTCAAAATTCTAATTTTGTGTTATATGGAATCCATCCCAAATGGTGAAATATTTAAGCAATAACCGATGACGTGGTGTGGTATATTGAAGATTTACCCACGGCTGGTGTGAATAAATAAAGCCATATTGGGTAAATCTTCAATATACCACAACCACAGAGTCGATTATTGCTATTATATGACATTATTTAAGAAAAAAAACTTACTTTTCTAAAATAATGTCTTTGTATAACGGCACATTACTGTTCTTCCGCCAGTGGTGGTATACTGCTTCCTTGTGTTGATGTACTGCACATGTGTATGGGACTTGCGTTCCCACGCATACCCAGTACATCAATGCTTTGAAATGGAAACAACAGAGAAAAGAAAGTCTCTGTTGCTCTGGGGGTTTTTTTGTTTGTTTTTTGGGTTTTTTAATTTAAAAAAAAGTTTTGGACACCTTATACCAACGGAAAAAAAGTTTGGGCGACTGGAACTTTTTCCGTTGGTATATTGTGGGATTTACAACGGGCATGCTGGCCAATCAGTGTGCACATTTTGGAATATTAATGGGGGGGGTCATTGTGTAATAACTATTACTATCAACTGCAGAAAACAATTGCTAACTTGTGCAAATTCAAAGATAAGACCTACCTTGTACTAATGGACTATCAGTCATCAGATCGGACTATAGTCAACATTATGTACAGTTGCTGAATTCTGTATGCTGCCTGTTGGATGTGGGCATATATCAGAAGCTTTAGGATAATCTTATTGTATTGTGACAACACACAGTACCAACATCTGTCAACTTCTTTTAAGTCCAAAAGTATGTGCCAAAAGTTTCAAATCTTACAGATGAAGCAAGATGTGTTGGCAGAGAGGGATAAT
This sequence comes from Protopterus annectens, assembly GCF_019279795.1. Classification (NCBI taxonomy): domain Eukaryota; kingdom Metazoa; phylum Chordata; order Ceratodontiformes; family Protopteridae; genus Protopterus; species Protopterus annectens. Next base: position 837,255,800 of record NC_056749.1, read on the forward strand.
GCCCTTACTAGGACCCTAGGTAGACATGTTTTAGTTAGTTGCCCAACCACCTGTTAGAGTTAGTGGTGAATGAAGGAATGTTGAGGCCAGGCCTGCTCATCTCTCTCATCTCTCTCTCTCTTTCCAGAGAAGGTATGCACTTGACATGCTGGTGTAAAGTAGGTCATTCTTGAAGCCTTACCAAACTCCAGAGTCATGAACAGTGTCCATAGCGAGTGAATGAATAGACAATAAGGGATATGATGCAACTTTATGAAGGGGATGTGTGCTGCAAAACACTGTATGAAGCCATCCTCTGTATGTCGCAGTTTTGGCTCCTTCTCACACCATGTATTTACCACTCCATACCAGGTAGTGATTAGGTAAAAACACACTGGTTCCACACGGCTGAATAAAGGTCACAAGATCATTTATTCCAAGGAAAACAAGTAAGCGCTTTCACGGATATCATCAGCAAATCAAATAGGCTGATAACTTAATTGCATACTTAACCTCTAAAATGCTGTAACACAGTAAAAAAATGGCTTTTAGTATACAGTATTAATACATTAAGATAGTAATAGCAGCATAGATAAGAATTAAACTAAAATTCAGTAGCATATTATTAATGTAATTTCTTATTCTAGTCTGATGAAGCGGATGATATCCGTGAAAGCGCTTACTTGTTTTCCTTGGAATAAATTATCTTGTGACCGTTATTCAGCCGTGTGGACCCAGTGTGTTTTTATCTAATCTGCTTTATTTATCACATTATTTAGTTCCCTAGTCAGTTTTAGAGGCCTTTTTGTTTTTTGCATACCAACTGGTGAGCCTAGCCTGGGGCAAGTTATATATTTTGTTAATGCTGTATACCCCTGGCATCATGGAGAGGATGAATCAGGAGAGTCATGCTTCCTCAGAAGTCATCACATCCTGCAGAACCATCACACATTGTCACACTTCCTCAGAAGTCATCACATTCTGCAGAACCATCACACATTGTCACACTTCCTCAGAAGTCATCACATCCTGCAGAATCACCACACATTGTCACACTTCCTCAGAAGTCATCACATCCTGCAGAACCATCACACATTGTCACACTTCCTCAGAAGTCATCACATCCTGCAGAACTATCATACATTGTCACACTTCCTCAGAAGTCATCACATCCTGCAGAACCATCTTACATTGTCACCTTTCCTCAGAAGTCATCACATCCTGCAGAACCATCACACATTCACAAAAGAGAAAAAAGTCATGCAGATGAACATTCAATTGATGCTGAGCATATTATTAGTGTGAGAGATAAGCAAAGATACATAAAATTCTAGGCTTTTTAAGTATGTTTGCAATACTACAGACATTTAAAGTACAGTGCAGTAGATCATAACTGGTTATATATATATATATATATATATATATATATATATATATATATATATATATATATATATATACACAACTGGTATCTGCTAGTATAATGCAATGTTTAAAAGTCAGTTGATATTGCTTCATGCATACTAGCAGTGCAATTACTGTGCACACAAGTTAACAGCAATAACATGGTCACATACCTGTCCTAACTAGTGCTAGCAGCAGTACCAGCTAGTATTTCATACTATTATAAAATGCTCTGTTGTGTAGGTAAAATTTAGTTATATTTGTAAGAAACTGCACAGTTATGATTAGCATATTACCCAGTCACCCAATTAGCATATTACCCAGTCACCCTGAGTACTTTTTGCATACTTGTACGATAGATTATATGACTACATAACAGGAGACGTGATATGCAGGGTATTCCCAGTCGTGGCATATTTAGGTAAAATGAAATGTATTCAACTTACATTATATCTAAACAAGCAGTTTAGTAAAAAAAAATCTGTGATAATAATTATTGTGGCTATGTAAAATAATATGTTCTAAGCTCTTCCTTATATTTCATAGGTTCATAGGTTCGTTCAGAGGTTCGTACTAGGCTATCTGCCCTAGGGCATTTATAAGCCTAGCCAGAGTGTGTGTGGCTTACACCACCCCTTAGGATGAGAATACTATGCCCTTTTAGGGTTTAGTTTACTATGCCTCTGTCTAGTAGTGACACAGAGATGACCCCCAGGGTAAACCTACGATCTCCCATCCACTCGTCGAGATTTCTCTTGAACAGAGTCAGTGAGGGGCTCTGCCTAACATGGACTGGGATTCTGTTCCAGAGTGTAGGGAGCCTCTGGGTTATGAATCTGTCCCTCCAGCACGTCCTATTTATTTCTGTGTTGAGGTTTAAGTCACTTGTTCTCGTGGCTCTGATGGATTTGGATTTTCTGAGGTGGAGCATGTCCATTAATTCAGGATTGGACATGGCCTTGTACGTCAGGCACAGATCACCTCTGAGTAGGCGGTATGCGACTGAATAGAGCTGGAGTTTTTCAGTCGGGCAGCATATGACATATGTTTAAGACCCTTTATCCTCTTGGTGAGGAACTTTTGGGGTCTTTCCAACTGCTGCAGGTGTCGGGTGAGATACATCCCAAATGGGGCATTGTACTCAATCATTGGCCTGATAAGAGAAGAGTACAGGGGCACAATGACCTCTCTTGATCTAGATGTGAAACCCTTCATGATAAGGTGGGCAATATAGAAGGTCTTCCTAACCACTTTGGCAATGTGAGTGTCAAATGAGAGGTTACTGTCAACCTGGGTCCCTAGGTCCCTGATTACCTCTTCGTACTTAATGGATTACCGCCTATGTGGTAATTTGTCGGTACCTTGTTTTTCCCAAAGGGTATGACTATACATTTTTTGGCGTTCAGCTTAAGGCCATGGCTCTGGCACCAATTATCCATTTCTATGAGGCCTCTCTGAAGGATGTTTGTGTCCGCTGGAGTATCAATTATGGCCCAGTTTGCAGTCATCTGCGAACTTTGTCAGCCACAATCCTCCTATGTTTGCCTGTACCTCGGAAAAATAAATGCCGAATAAGAGGGGTCCCAGGACTGAGCCCTGTGGGACACTGCTTGTGACTGGCTTAGAGTCTGACATAGCTCCAGCAACTCTGACCCTGTGGGTTCTGTCCTTGAGCCAGTTTGCAACCCATCTTGCGACATATGGGTTTACATTTAAGCTGGTGAGTTTGTCTATGATGCCCGAGTGGGGTATTGTGTCAAAGGCTTTTGCAAGGTCAAGGTAGGCTGTGTGAACTGCCTTACCTTCATCAATGGCCTTAGTGACTGTTTCAAAAAAGTCGACCAAGTTCAAAAGGCAGGATCTGCCCTTGACAAAGCCAAATTGGGTAGGATCCAATGTCTGTAGGTCCCCAATGTCTTTGTTTATGAGTTCCATAATGATCCTCTCCATAGCTTTGCAGACCAGGCTCATCAAGCTTATGGGGCGGTAATTTCCAGGGTCCGTAGAAGCACCACCTTTGTGAAGTGGGACCACTGTTGCCGTACGCCACTCTTTGGAGTGCGTATCCTGTAGTAAGGCTAAGATTAAACAGCAGCCTTATGTGTGGGTTTAGTTCCTCTTGGAGTTCATGTAGCACACAGCCGGGACACCATCCGGTCCCATTGATGCTGTGTTTTTAGCTTTAGAGAGGGCGGCTCTCACCTGGGCATCTGAGATGTTAGGGAGGCTACACTCTGCTGGGATAGTTATTTCTCCTTTTGGGGGGGAGGGTGGGGAAATTTGCACTGAACCTGTCTGCCAGAATGTTGGCAATGTCAGTGGGTTCAGTGTATTTTGTGTCATTTTGGACTAACTCTGAGCATATCTGGGAGTTTCCACCCAGGTTTCTAACATAGCTAAAGAAGGCCTTGTGATTGTCTTTTGTGTCTTTTGCGATTTTTCTCTGAAAGTTGGCCTTGGATGATTTTATGAGTGATCGTAGTTTTTTGCTAGTACTGATCAGAGATGCCTTCCCTTTTAGGGATTTTGCTCTGTCATGTAGTAGCTTCCTCCTCCTGTTGTAAAGTTTGTTTATGGCTGGGGTCCACCAGACCGGCGCCTGCCTTTGGGGAATGGGTCTTGGTTTTATCTGGGATTGCATGATCCATGCATTCTTGAAGGTGCCCATAGAAGGCATTTGCAAAGGATTCAGCAGTGTGGGTTGTGGTTTCCACTGGCCCAGGGGCCTTGAAGGATACCACTTCAGTCTTAAGAAGTGTGAAGTTTGCTTTTGAGAAGTTCTTCACTGTGGTCTTTTGTGCAGGGGTGGGGCGGGATGTGGATTTCCAGTGAGATTAATTTATGGTCTGATCTTACCAAAGAGGGATATACTTCCGGTGTGGAGCATTTTGTCCCCATGTTTGTGATGATCAGGTCTAGTATATTGTCTCCTCTTGTGGGAATGGTGACTAGTTGTTCCATTGCATTTGAGTTTATGAATTCTAGGAACCTTTGGGCTAGGGTGTTGGGGCTTGAGTAATGTTTCCAGTCTATGTTTGGGTAGTTGAAGTCTCCCAAAATGATGGTATTTGGAGAGACATTCATACTCTCCAGTGTCTTCAGGAAGGCTGTGTGGGGTTCCTGAGTTTGAGAGGGTGGTCTGTAGCATGCTACAAACTGTAAGGCAGTTTTGCCTATGGTTAGTTGCACCTGGATAGTCTCCGATGCTTCGTGCATTGCCACTAACCTGGAGGTGTGGGTATCTTTGATGAAAATGGATACTCCCCCTCCTTTTGTTGTTCGGACCAAGTTTTGGGGCCGGAAAGCATGATATGAGGTAAAACCTCATAGTGTTGGGGTGCTCTCAGGAGCCTTGAACCAGGTTTCAGTCACTGCACAGACATCGATGTTCTCCATACTGAGGAGGGCTTCGAGGGCATGCATCTTGAGGTTTAGACTTCTGGCATTGAGCAGCATTACCCTTAGTTTTTTTCCACTTGTGTTTTCTAGGGAGGTAGGTTTGTCATTTGAGCCTTGCCTAAAAAAGGCACTATGGGGGTGGCAAGAGCCTTGGCCAATATCCGGAAGCCCAGGGGTGACAGGTGCAAGCCATCCCTTGCGAAGCAGCGTGGCTTGTCAAGCATGTCATCCCAAGCAGACAGACATTGGATCCCCTTAGAATGACACCAGTAATTAAGCCAATTGTTAAAACTGATCATTTTGTCTTTGTACTGTGGCATCATTCTTGGTGAGGGTAAGATGCTGCTCAGGGTCAGGGTCATACCGCCTGGGCTACATAATCAGAGAGCTCCTCTATGTCTCTTTTCATGTAGTCCAGGGAGGTACATCTCAGGTCATTCACACGGCATGTACAATGACTGAGTCATATTTGTACTTGCTGTGGAGTGACCTGAGTGCTTGTGTTATGTGGCGGATTCTAGCTCCCGACAGGCAGCTTACTGTGACCTTTTCCTTGTTCAGTCTGGTGAGCGGGACGTCAGTGTGTCTGACTATGGAGTCACCTATTACAAGTGTGTCTGGCATGTTGTTTGGCCTTAAGGGCTGTGACTGTTTAGCACACTGACTTTGTGAACTATGTGTTGCATGTGCTATGTCTTGAGGTGGTGGTTGCTTGGGTGTCTGCTTTGGAGGCCTCTGTTGTTTTGGTAGATTTTTAATCAGCGCCTCCGAGTATGTTTTTGTGTGTTTATGTGTTTGGTTTGCAGTTGTGATAGTTCTATGTGTTTCAATGTATTCTGTTATTTGTTGGTAAGATTATATCATTGATGTATTTTTTTGTTATGCTCTTAATATATCTCCATGTCAGTGCTGCTGTGTGATGGTGTGTTTCCAATAGTACATGACTGTAGGAATTATGTAATGCATTTTTGCTTCTGTGACTTTGCTGGTTGTTGTAAAGTGGTTTATGGGGAATGATACTATAATAAGATGTGCTAATGACATTTGACCAAACGTGAATTAAGTACATGGAGGGTAAGATTTAACAATTAGAGTCTGATACAATTACCAGCTTAGGGATTTTGCCATCATTAATTTTGCATATTAATCATGAGTACATGAGTATTTGTGAAATAGTTATAGTAATATTCTTATAATAGTCATCTAAGTTAGCACTATGTAGTTCCTGTTAGTGATATACAACTGTAATTACAGTATACTTTCCACAAAATGTAGAGTTATACTATGTAGTCACCGCATGTATAATGCATGTTGAAAATGTGTGGGCTGCTCATTAGCTGGCTGTTAAAAAACTTCAGTATCTAATATCCTATCTGATGTTGTAAATCTTTGTTAATTCATCCATGTTAAATCATGGGGATGGTACAATGGGAATGTATTTCTGCTTTACAACCTGTCTGAATTTTAAAGAGTTTTTGCTTTATAACCTGTCTGTATTTTAAGTGTAACTGTTTAAAAACGCTAATCTTCTGTGGATACACTCGGTTCTACTTAGCCAGTTACAAAATTGTGTAATTTAAATTGCAACTGCGACATTGATTATTAAACCTATTTTTGAAGGGATTATTATGCCTATTTTTGTAAGGATTGGTACCTGAAGCATATGTGCTTGTTTTACTTATGTTCTCTGCTGCTTAACCTGTTAATTGTGCATTACCCTCAACTGCTGCTTAACCTACATACCTCTGTCAATTATACTTTTATTTAGATTTACAAATTTCTCCCTCTGTCTATTTTCTCCAGCTCTTCAACCTTCTCTACCTACTTTGTTTTGCCTACCGGCCCAGCCCTCCTGGACATCCAAGACCAGTCACAGATAACTATTACACCCTGTTTGATTAATTCCAAAAGGAAAAGTCCTACCTTCTCCCAGAAGTGAAATTAAAGGAATTAAAGAAAGTATGTTACATGATGTTATACCTCCTTTAATTTGTATGTAAAATTGCTCTACCACTTGCTAGGTGCTAGTATAGGATCCCAACCAGAGTAGTCAGCAGCCATAACCCCCACCATACCTGCCTCATCCTAGCCTCCTTTTTCCTATATTTGACCCATCTTATTTCCTAGTCCTTTCTACCTCCTATAGTGGTTCTTCTCTCCACATTTATTGGATTTGTCCACTAGATGGCAGCCTTTACCCACCTATAACCTCTCTTCCCTCACTCCTTCTCTCTCACCATAATATAATATCTAGTATTTTCACTATCTTCTTTAACTGCTTGGTAACAGTCCTACCTACCTCTGAATTCACTCAACTCCTTTCTCTCAAAACAGTACCTAAGCATCCCTCTAACCAGCCTGCTTACCTTCCTCTGTACTTACCTTCACCATACTGATTGTTTTTCACACTGCCTTGCTGCCTTCTTTCCTTGGGTCTACCTGTTCCGTTCGCCCACAGGCTCACTCCGTTCTGCTACTCCCAATTTCCACCCACCCCCAGTGCTCCTACACTTATTCTAGCCAAAGGTCACCTCTCCGTCATCACTCCCAATCCACTCACATCTCACTCTCCCCTCCCATCCTCCAATAATTTCTCTCCCCCTCCCCCATCCTAAACCTTAGAACACTTTACTCACCTCTAAACTCCTCCCTCCCACACTCTCATAGTTCCCCTACATCCAACCACATCCTCAACACACTCCTCCAACAATTCATTTATACCTACACCACGCCATGCCTTGTCAAACCCTTCTCATCCCCTCCCTCAGCCTACTACTTCTAATTCCTCTAAACCACACTACCTCTTATTCCTCTTCCAAACTACCTCCTTCATTCCTATCCCCTCTTCACCCTACATTCACACTCAATACCCATCACTCTATCACATCTCACTTTCACCATACCCCCCCCCCTCGTTCAACCAAACCCACTTCTCTGCTTCAAACTAAAACATCTACCCTCCCCTATGAAAAGTCATATTCCTAAAGCTTTATTATACTTCCCACAAAACACGAAGTAAACCCAAACCCCTGCTCTCGTTCCCCTTTAACTGCCTATGCTTAGCAGGTGACATACACCCCAACCCAGGACCTGATACCACCAACAATCCAACCCCCATTATTACCACCCATATTACCAACCCTAAATATCTCAAACTCCTGACCATCAATGTCAAGAGTCTAAAAAACAAAATAGCCCACTTTCACTCTTGGCTATACCATACCCTACCTGACATAGTAGCTGTCTCTGAGACACGGCTAAAACCCAATATTTCTGAATCTGAAATCCTACCTCCTGGGTTTCAAGCTCTTAGGCAAGACCGCCCAAAAAAGAAGGGAGGAGGAGTGGCCTTAATCTACTCCAACCTACTCTTCATCTCTCCCTACCAAAAGCCTTTTCCTCAGTTCAACAATGCTGAACTAGTCATAGGAATTCTAAAACTGAACAACCATAAAAGCATTTGTGTCATAGCCCTCTATATACCCCCCGGAAGCAATACAAACACACTTGAGGAAATACTTCTATGGGCCTCAACTAATATCAAGTCAGAGATATACATCCTAGGAGATGTAAACATTTACTGGAACATAATTACTGCCAAAAACCCCACCATATCAATCAATCTATTCAATTTCACTCAATTTACAAATGCCATTACCAGACCCAATAAAAATAACCCCCCAGGCTCTATATTGGACTGGACCCTTGTCTCCCATCCAAATAACATCTCCCACATTGGCACCTTACCAGATTCCATTAGTGATCACTTGCCAGCCTTCATCCATAGAGTAACTCCCTCCTCTCCTCACCTACACCAATATATCCATACTCGAAATCTCACAAACTTTAACGCCACAACTTTGACTAACTTCAAACTAATGAACTGGGACAATCTAAAACGCCTTCCTCTAGACACCGCTGTTGAATTCTTCAACTCAACCTTCTTAGATACCCTGAACTCCCAAGCCCCTCCAAGAACAAAACATAAAAAAACAATTTCGCCCCCTGGCTTACTAAAGACACCAAAACACTCATGCAACAAAGGGGACAAGACCTGGAAACTTTTCCACTGCAATAAGCACCTTGACACTCTTCTTAAATATAAACAACTCCGCAACCTAGCCAAAAAACATATTATACAGGATAAAAAAATCATACTATACCAAACTTCAGTCTACACATTCCACAAACCCCAAACAATTCTGGAAATCAATCAACTGTCTTCTCAACCCAGGTACCAAAAACAACCCTTGCCCTGAAACTAGTAAATTTAATCCAGAAATAGCTACTCTGTTCAATTCCTTCTTTATTAACTCCATAGCAGAACTCACCAAAACCTTCCCTAACAATAACTCCACCCCCCAACTCAAAACCTCTGCCCAACCTTCCATCCAAAACTCTCCTCCTATATTTCATCTGAAACACATCCCCACCTCATATATAAAAAGACTTCTCTCTAAACTTAAGCCAGGCTCCAATGCCCCTGACAACATGCCCTCACTCTTTCTAAAACTTGCAGAAGACGGCATCACCATCCCCATTAGTACACTCATCAATAGATCCATACAGGAATCATATGTCCCCAAACTGTGGCATGCAGCCTTTATCCTACCCCTCCACAAAGGAGGTAAAAATAACAACATCTCCAACTTCTGACCAATAGCAATTCTCTCCCCTATTTCATAGTTTCATAGTTTCATAGTTTAGTACTAGGCTATCTGCCCTGGGGCATTTGTAAGCCTAGCCATAGTGATGTGGCTTTCGCTCCCCCCATGAAATGGTAATAAATGCACAGAATAGATTTAGAATACTGTGCCTCTGTCTAGTAGTGACACAATGAAGGTCCCCTTATATAATAGAATTAGTTTACTGTGCCCCTGTCTAGTAGTGACACAGATGTGACCCCTGGGATAAACTTACGATCTCCCATCCACTCATCAAGATTTCTCTTGAAGAGAGTCAATGAGGGGCTCTGCCTAACATGAACTGGGATCTTGTTCCAGAGCATGGGAAGCCTCTGGGTAATGAATCTATCCCTCCAGCATGTCCTATTCATACTTGTGCCGAGGTTTAAGTCTTTAGCTCTCGTGGTCCTGATGGATTTGGATTTTTTGAGGTGGAGCATGTCCATCAGTTCCTGATTGGACATGGCCTTGTACGTCAGGCAGAGATCACCTCTGAGCAGGCAGTATGCTACTGAATAGAGCTGGAGTTTCTTTAGTCTGGCAGAATAAGACATATGTTGGAGACCCTTGATCCTCTTGGTGAGGTACTTTTGTGGTCTCTCCAGCTGTTGCAAATGCCGGGTGAGGTACATACCAAATGGGGCATTGTACTCAATCATGGGTCTGATGAGGAGGAGTATAGGGGTACAATGACATCCTTGGATCTGGATGTGAATCCCTTCATGATAAGGTGTGCAAGGTAGAATGTTTTTCTAACCACTTTGGCAACGTGGGTGTCAAATGAGAGGTCACTGTCGACTTGGGTCCCTAGGTCTCTGATTACTTTTTCCGTACTCAGTGGGTTGCTGTCTATGTGATAATTTGTGGGTACTTTGTTTTTCCCAAAGGGGATGACTATACATTTTTTGGTATTTAGTTTAAGGCCATGACTCTGGCACCAGTTGTCCGTTTCTGTGAGGCCTTTTTGTAGGATGTATGTGTCCGCTGGTGTATCGACTATGGCACCTAGTTTGCAGTCATCTACGAACTTTGTCAGCCACAACCCTCCCATGTTTGCTTTAACATCTGAGAAATAAATGCCGAACAAGAGGGGTCCCAGGACGGATCCCTGTGGGACACCACTTGTGACTGGCTTTGAGTCTGACATTGTTCCAGCGATTTTAACTTTATGGGTTCTGTCCTTTAGCCAGTTTGCAACCCATCTAGTGACATAAGGGTTTACGTTTAAGCTGTGGAGCTTATCTATGATGCCTGAGTGGGGTATTGTGTCGAAGGCCTTAGCCAAGTCCAGGTAGGCTGTATGGACTGCTTTGCCCTCATCAATGGCTCTAGTGACTGTTTCGAAAAAGTCAACCAGGTTCAAAAGGCAGGATCTGTCCTTTACAAAGCCGAACTGGGTGGGGTCAAGTGTCTGTAGGTCCCCAATGTCTCTGTTTATGAGTTCCATAATGATTCTTTCCATAGCTTTGCAGACCAAGCTGGTTAAGCTTATGGGGCGGTAGTTCCCAGGGTCTGTAGAGGTACCCAATTTGTGGATTGGGACCACTGTTGCTGTACGCCAGTGTACAGGTACATATCCTGTAGTAAGGCTAAGGTTAAATAGCATTTTTATGTGCGGGTTTAGCTCCTCTTGGAGTTCACGTAGCACGCAACCCGGGATACCGTCAGGTCCCATTGATGCTGTGTTTTTAGCTTTGTTGAGGGCGGTTCTCACTTGGACATCTGAGATGACAGGGAGATTACATTCAGCTGGGATAAGTATTTCTTCTTTTGGGGGTGAGGGAGGGGAGAAATTTGCACTGAACCTGTCAGCCAGAATGTTGGCAATATCTGTGGGTTCAGTGTATTTTTTGTTGTTGTGAACTAACTCTGAGCATATCTGAGGGTTTCTGCCCAGGTTTCTAACATAGCTGAAGAAGGTTTTGTGGTTATCTTTAGTATCCTTAGCGATTTTTCTCTCAAAGTTGGCCTTGGATGTTTTTATGAGAGAATGTAGTTTTCTGCTAGTGTTGTTCAGAGATGTCTTCCCTTTATGGGATTTTGCTCTGTCATGCAGTAGCTTCCTTCTTTTGTTATACAATTTGTTAATGGTTGAGGTCCACCAGACAGGACGCTTGCCTTTGGTGGAGAGGGACTTGGATTTATTTGGGATTGCATGATCCATGCATTCTTGGAGATGTCCATAGAAAGCATTTGTGAAGGATTCGGCATTGTGGGATGGGGTATCCACTGGCCCAGTGAGTTTAAAGGATACCATTCAGTCTTAAGAAGAGTGAAGTCTGCTTTTGAGAAGTTTTTCACTGTGGTCTTTTGTGCTGGGGGTGGAGGTGGGATATCTATATCCAGGGTGATTAGTTTGTGGTCAGATCTCACTAGTGAGGGGTATACCTCTGGTGTGGAGCATTTTGTCCCCATGTTTGTGATGATCAGGTCTAGTGTATCATCTCCCCTAGTGGGAGAGGTGACTAGTTGTTCCAGTGCATTTGAATTTATGAATTCCAGGAACCTTTGGGCTAGGGTGTTAGGGCTAGAATAATGTACCCAATCTATGTTTGGGTATTTGAAGTCTCCCAGTATGATGGTATTTTGTGATACATTCATATCCTCCAATGTCTTCAGGAAGGCTGAGTGGGGTTCCTGAGATTGGGAGGGTGGTCTGTAACATGCTACCAGTTGTATAGCAGTTTTGCCTATGGTTAGTTGCACCTGTATGGTCTCTGATGCTTAATGTGTTGCTACTAACCTGGAGGTGTGGATGTCCTTGATGAATATGGACACTCCCCCTCCCTTTGTGGTTCGGCCCGGGTTTTGGGGCCGAAAAGCATGATACGAGGTATAGCCTGGTAGTGCTGGGGTGCTCTCAGGAGCCTTGAACCAGGTTTCAGTTACTGCACAGACGTCGATGTTCTCCATACTGAGAAGTGCATCGAGTGCCTGCATCTTGAGATTTAGACTTCTGGTGTTGAGCAGCATTACCCTTAGTTTTTTTCCATTTTTGTTTTCTAAGGAGGTGGGTTTGTCTTTTGAGCCTTGCCTAAAAAAGGCACTATGAGGGTGGCAAGAGCCTTAGCCAATATCCGGAAGCCCAGTGGTGACAGGTGCAAGCCGTCCTTTGCGAAGCAGCGTGGCTTGTCCAACATGTCATCCCAGGCAGACAGACATTGGATCCCCTTAGAATGACACCAGTACTTGAGCCAATTATTAAAGCTGATCATCTTGTCTTTCTATTATGGCATCATTCTTGGTGAGGGCAAGATGCTGCTCAGGGTCAGGGTCATACCAGCCTGGGCTACATAATCAGAGAGCTCCTCTATGTCTCTTTTCATGTAGTCCTGGGAGGTACATCTCAGGTCATTCACGCCAGCATGGACAATGACGGAGTCATATTTGTACTTGCTTTGGAGTGACCTGAGTGCGTGTGTTATGTGGCGGATCCTAGCTTCCAATAGGCAGCTCACAGTCACCCTCTCCTTGTTCAGCCTGGTAAGTGGGATATCAGTGTGTCTGACTATAGAGTCACCTATTACTAGTGTATCAGGCATGGTGTTTGGCCTTAAGGGCTGTGATTGATTGACACACTGATTTATTGAAGTATGTGTTGTATGTGTTTTGTTTTGAGATGGTGGATTTTTGGATGTCTGCTTTGGGAGCCTCTGTTGTTTTGGTAAGTTTTTTATTAGAGCCTCCGAGTATTTCAAAACTTCTTGAGAAATGCATCCACCTCCAGCTCTTGCCTTTCCTTACAAATAACCAATGCTTTACCCCAACACAACATGGGTTCCATCCTGGCAATAGCACAATAACTGCTCTTCTTTCTTTTCTAGATATCATAAATCATGCCCGTGACTCCAGAGAACTTGAATCCACAGTCCTCCTTGACCTCTTCAAGGTTTTTGATACAGTCTCCCATACCAACCTCCTTACCCACCTTTCTAATTTTAATCTCTCACAAAACACTATTTCCTGGTTCAGCAGCTACCTCTCTGATAGATCCCAGGCTGTGAAATGGAAGACTGGCATCTCAGCCTTCCTTCCCACCCCAACCGAGGTACCCCAGGGATCCATACTCTGCCCAATGCTCTTTAATATCTTCATTAATGATTTCCATACAGCCATCCCTAACAGTAAGATAGTACAATATGCAGATGACTCAACTTTATTCTGCTCTGCCTCTAACCTTCCTGAGCTCCAAACTAAAACTCAAACTGCTTTCTCAACTACTGAGAACTGGATGCTTCAAAATCATCTCTCCCTGAATGCCAACAAATCTAAAATCCTACTATTCTCCCCCACAAAATCTCTTCTCCTTAACAAATCCTCCTTCAATATCATCAGCCATGCCAACTCCACTATAGACGTTGTTCCTTTTGCTAAACCTCTTGGGGTTACTATTGACGAACATCTAAAATTTGATACCCATATTCAGCTAAATATCAAGAAAAACCATCAGAAACTTGGAATGCTGTATAGAAACTCACACTTCCTCTCCTCTTCAACTAGACAGACCCCCGCCATTACTTAATTACTACCCTCACTGATGTATGGTGCTCCCCTACTAACCAACCTATCTTCCTCCATCTCTTCTAAACTGGAAACCTGTTACAACAAAATCTCAAGGTTCGCAACCACATCCAAATACTCCACTCACCACTGTCACTACATCAGCTGCAATGGCTAGAACTTCCCAACTACCTAGACTACCTCCAGCTCACCACAGCTCACAAGCTTATTTTCAAACCAACTAAATGTCCAGCACTATCAAACATCTTACCATTATACACCCCACACAGAACTCTTAAGATCTGCCCACCAGAATCTAATCTCTGTATACAAACCAAATCGTCCCGCTGGTCAGCTACTTCTAACCTTTTCCCTAGCCAAAAAATGGAATTCTTTCCCTCCATCTCTAAGAATATCTGAAAACTATGAACTCTTCAAAACCCAGCTCCATTCCTACCTGTCCTATAAAAGGATGTGCAATTGCATTCTACCTACGTAACCTGCTCAATACATGAATGCATTAAACACAGGTTTCATTCTTCCTTACTCACCAGGGATTAACCCTATTCTAATCTTACTTTATAATATTCCCAGACATTTCTAACCTCTGTACAAATTTAATTGTGTACTACTGTTTTCAACCTGTAAACATGTTAATATGTATTATATATTTTTGTCTATGTTGCAACTTAACTTTGCTTAGTTTTGCTATTTTATAGTTAAAAGTTGTTTTACTCATACCTTTACAACTATGTATTGTATTTTGTTTTACGTATCTTGTACTTTGTATTATGGAGCTTTTCTCCCCGGGCCTCCACTGAAAATGGGCTCTTTGAGCCCAGTGGACCTCCCCGGTCATCAAACTGGAAATAAATAAATAATAAATAAATAAATAAATTCATTACAAATAGGACTTCAGTTCTATCCTTGGAAATTATACGGCCGTTTCCAAGCTCACGCCAGTCAAAAACTCTCAGCTAAGACCTACCCATAATGCCCATCTCCTAGTTACTTCAGATTTTCTTTTGCCACGTTCCTAGTCAGATGTGCTAGCCATCTCTCTCAATGCTAAGTAGAAAATTGTCATTTTGAAGACAGTTTCTCTTCAAAATTTTTTATTTTTTATTCAATTTAGCCTTTTCTCACTGTCACCTATAACCTAATTCTATTCCCTACCCTTTACTTTGGTAATTTAATTTCTACCATTATTGGTACTGTCCCTCTCTCCTGCCTTTGACAGGCCCTTCCTTACCACTTGTGGTATTTTTTAAATACCCTTGTTGGTATTCTCTCACCCTTTTCTCTCCCTTATTTTATTTTTTCTATAGGATAGCCTTGTTGCCTTACTATGTCAGACAAAGCTAAGTTGGGGTTTAAACAGTGTGACAAGTGTGGGCATAAGATGTCCAATGCTCGTTGTGTCTACTGTTTGGGAGTGGATCAAATTAAAGCTGACTGTAACATCTAGGCTAGTTTTAGTAATCGTACACTAGCAGAATGTAAAAATAAGTTTATATTAAAAGGTTTAATCAAGACACCTTTTTCGCAGGCTCTATCTGAGTCGGCAGCCTCACCCCCTCCAAGGACCAAAAACATAAGGAAAAATGGAGTCACTTGGTTCCTGCAACTCCATCAGTTACGGAACCGAGTCGGCTCTGTGCTTCGCCGGCGCCCTCGGTGCAGACTTCTTCGGCACCAGGCTCTGTATCTTCTCCCTCAGTACCATCCATGATCTTTACCCCTATTTCGGTTCCAACCTCGGCACCACTGACTTTGGTGCCATCCTTGGATCCGACATTTCCTCCTATGACTGTACCTGCTTTGGCACCATCCCCGGCCATGGTGCCGATAGTTTCTTCAGCTTCATCAGTTCCAAAACATGAATATCTGCCAAGACATGATACTCTCCAACTGACGACCCTTTTTTGGGGCAGAGGTTTAGCCCCTTTCTAGAAAGACCTGATTCTCCTTCAGCAGCCTCCTTTAGATCCACCAGGAGTTTTTCTGAATTATATCTAGTGCGGGTTGTGGACCAGCTTCTGGAAGCTAGGGGATTACCCATTCCAGCTAGACCTATCGTCCCTCTTGGCTCAGAATCTTTTATTACATCTTCCCCTATTTATCTTCCTCCAGCCTCTACCCAGGTCCCAGAGATCTTGGTACCGATATCCACTCTGGTGCTTACTGTCTCAGTTCTGACAGCAGTTTTTCCCCTGTTGGCACCGACCACCCTTGCTACATTGGCTCTGGTGGAGTCGATGCTCTCTCGGAGCAGTGCTTGGACCGTCCATACCGTGATACCTACCCCAGCGCCTACTTTCTTGCTGGCCCCATCTATGTCCATGGCTCCGATGGCTTCCAGTCCTCTCAGAGCTCCTCGACTGGAGGTGGGCTCTTCAGGGTGGGGTGTCACTCCAGTTCCAAGGTTGTCCTTCCCAGTTCTGGGCTCCCATCCCTCCTCAGGTGGGCCTGCTTTCCAGGTGATGGAGAGGGTCCTTGCCTCCGCAGGCTCACAGTCAGCACCAATGACATCAGTATCAGAATCCCCCCCAGCATGCAGCTGTCCCAACCCCCTATTTCAGGACCCCGGGCACAGGAGTTGCAAGACCCTCTTTTGAAGGGAACCCCTTCTCCGAAGTCCTCCTCAGAAGATCCCACTGGGGAGCCACCCCGGAAGAAACAGTGCAAGAGGAAGCACCTTGATTCCCCAGAGGAATCTATCACCGAAGACACCGATTGTGATGAGGGGGAAGAGTCCCCATGGTCTCCCCCAGATGAAATCTCATTCGAGACATTCTCAAAATCCTCAAGCAGCAGGGAGACTGGAAGTCCTCCAACCCTTCTTCTGAGGAATAGGTGTTCTTGCAGGTCTTCTGTGCCCAGCCATCTACTTCCTGGGTGACCCCACTGGCAGATGACCTTGTTAAGCTCATTGTGCAGCATGCCTGGAAGGCCACGGACAATGTAGAACCTGTCCCTGGAGGACAGACAAAATTTTATCTACACCTGAAGACCAGCCCCACTGGTCCAAGCAGTTGACAGTTAATTCTATGGTCGTGGCAGTGGCCACCAAGAGGGACCTGGCAGAAGATATTTCCACTGTCCATCCTCTGAACAGGGAGTCCTGGACCATGGACAGACTAGGGAAGTGGACCTATGCTTCAGCGACCTTCACCGTTCAGTCACTGAACTATCTGGCATACTTTACTCGCCTACAAAGAGAACTAATTTCCTCTTTGGTGGGGGTACTGCCTGATGAGGTGTGTGACACTGTCACCTTGCAGCTAGTTACCCTTGAATCAGCTTGAACTCCTTGATGCATTTGATATCTCACACCACCGTGGGGGCAGCTCTAGCTGCCGCATCAGGCATTGTCATGAGACATAATACCTGGATGCAGTTGTGTGACTTTGCAGACCCCTTTAAATCTTCCTTCATGAATGCACCTGCACTTTTTGGACCCAAAGTACGAGACATACTTCCACGAAGTGAGAAAGATGGAAAGACCTTGTCTGCTGTGAGCATACGCTTTTCCAACCCCCAGAGGTCCTACTCCAGGAACTAGAAGGGAGGAAAAATGTGGTTCAAGAAATCCAAAAGATCTTTTCATGACAGTCGTGGTGAACAATCCCCCCAGGGCAGAGGGGGTAACTCATCTGGAAGATTCCCCTTTTGGGGTAGAGGGGGGTCCACATAACCAGGTCGCTAGAGATTCTTTCTCCAGCAGACCCTAAAAGCACTCCTGAGCAGTGGCCCAATTGCTTTCCTCTGGAAGCAGTCGGGGGGCATTTTTCTCTGCACTTACCAGCCTGGCATCTTATTACTACCGATGTTTGGGTGAAGAGAATAATATCTAGAGGCTACCAAATACTATTTGATTTAATTCCCAGACCCGTTAAACGAATTCCCAATGTACCACTCAATCAGAGGGAATTAACAGCCTTATAAATAGAAAAGCTGCTAAGAAAAAGAGTCATCCAACCAGTTCCACCAGATCAGGCAGGATCCGGGTTTTACTCGAGGTTCTTTTTAGTGCCACAAAAGACAGGGGACTGGAGACCAATCCTGGATCTCAGCCTACTGAACAAATTTATCAAACCTCAAAAATTCCGGATGGTCATGGTACAGTCCATTTTTCCCTTCCTAGGGAGGGACAACTGGATGTGCTCTATAGACCACCAGGACACGTACTACCACATAAAGATGGATCACCGCTCCCAGAGGTTTCTCCGCTTCCGGCTGGGAGCCAATCACTACCAGTTCAGGGCACTGCCATTCAGTCCCTTGACAGCCCCCCGAGTGTTCACCAAATGTATGGCAGTTGTGGTAGCTCATCTTTGACTACAAGGATTCCAGGTGTTTCTGTATTTAGGCGATTGGCTCCTTGCCATTCTAACCAGGAATCTCTTAGTCTGCAGCCTCTCTTACACTCAAGGTTTCGGTCTCCGCTTGGGGATTACAATCAACAAGGACAAATCTCAAATGTCCCCAGCAAAGACACTGGAATTTATTGGAGCAGTCTTCGACACAACATCCTGTCAAGCTTCTCTCCCCCCCTCACAGGCTTTCGAAAATAAGACACCAAATCCAGGAGCTTCTTACTCAGGCCTATGTACCAGTACATCTTGCACTGCAACTATTAGGCTCCATGGCGGCTGTCATTACATTAGTGCCACTGGCGAGGCTGCACATAAGAATCCTGCAGTGGCTCTTTTCTACACAATGGTCATTTCTAACTCACTCACTCTACCACATGATACATCTTATAAGGTCTATATTGAATTAGCGAACTCTTAGAAAAGTGAATTCTAATTCATCGACCATTTTTAAGGGAAAGCTTAAAATCTCGAACACCTGGAACAGGGATTTTTTTCACAGACAAAAAATCGCTGGGCTGGTTTTGGGAGTTCGCCATTTCCTCCACTGTGGTGCGATCTCGGAGTTGGTATATTAAAGTAGGGGGGTGTAGGGGGGGTGAAGCCCCCCACATTAGATAATGTTTTAAGTTTAATTTGTTTGTTTGTTTTTGTGGAGCCAGCGATTTTTTTCCCTGTAAAAAAATCGTTGTTCTGGGTGTTTGAGATTTTAAGCTTTCACTTAAAAATGGTCGATGAATTAGCATTCACTTGTAATTCAATATAGACCCATCTTATAAACCGCTGCAAGGAAGAAATGCTATGGTGGATGAAGCCACAAACAAATCTTTGGTGTCGACCATTTTATCTCCCCCAGCCCATGGCCACGGTGATCACGGATGCTTCCCTGAACAGGGAAAGATGGTCCAATGCACCTGGTCCCCCATGGAGGCCAATTTGCACATAAATGTCCTGGAACTGAGGGCAGTTCTCTTAGTGCTGCAAGCGTTCCATGCATCCCTACCCTCTGGGACCATTGCAATTCAAGAAAATATGAATAAACCACCAAAACTGAGAAAAAACACACTTTATAATAGCAAAGCTTTCGGATAAAATCCTTCCTCAATACTAATACAAACAATTCTAAAAACCAAATGGTTTAAATACAGGTCAATGAAGTCACATGACCAGCAGTCCAAAAGTCATGTGACCACAAGTATATACAACAAAATCATTAAAATTAAAAAAATTTAAAAAGAACATTAGGAAAAACATCAAATTATCGCAACTTGGTATGTTGCAATTTAACAAGAACAGGTTTCAGGGTAATCATATTATTTAAACCTGGAAAATGGTCAGAATTTAACCTAAGAATCCATTCATACTCTTTTAATTCAAGTAAATTACCACTATCACCACCTCTGGCAGAAAGCCATACTACATCAATAACTCTAAAAGAGAATCTATGCTCAATACCTGAATCAACTATATGCTTGTACAAGGCATTACTGTCAATGGCCCTTCTAATCTCCGATTTGTGTTCAATGATGCGTTCTTTTAGCTTTCTAGTGGTCTTACCCACATAGAATGCAGTGCATTTCACACAATTAGCTAAATATACCACATTAGATGTAACACAAGTGGTAGAAAAATTAAACTGATAACCTTTACCACTAACAGGATGTTTGAACTTATCACTGCAACCAATCACAATATCAGAACAGCAGGAACAATTCAAACAATCATACGTACCCGGCTTAGTGGTAGAAGTCCTCTCTACAGGTCTAAAAAATCTTTGTAACATAACATACTCTTCAAGGACTTCATATTTCTATATGAGAAAAAGGGCCTGTCACCCAGAATGTCTTTAATCTCACTAGAGGCCATTAGCACCACCCAATTCCTCTGGATTATTTGTTTTACAAAACAAGTCAAGGTATTATAACTAGTAATATACCTAGTACATACTTTTGAACATTGTAGGTTAACAGAACCAACATCATCCCCAAGAAAAATCGGCTTCAATATTGTCTTCCTATTAGCTAAAACTAGTTTTTAAATCTGAAACTAAATTAGAATCATAACCACTATCCAGGAACTCTTTGGACATCTCATCCAACTGTAAATTAAATATAGCATCATCAGTATTTAATCTACTAACTCTATTAAACTGTGAAGTCACAATCCCCTTAAAGACATGTGGGGCATGCATGCTGGAATAATTAATATATCTATCAGTATTTACCTCCTTTTTGTGAATACTAGTATGGATAGAGCCCTCACGTAGTTGTATCTTTACATCCAAAAAATTGATCTCACTATCAGAGGCGTCCATCTTAAATTTCAAGAAACTGGTGGTTGCATTTAAATACTGAACAAATTCATTCAACTGTGAAAGGGAACCTTTCCAAACCATAAAACAATCATCAACGAAACGTTGATAAAAACACATATTACTTACAAAAGAGTTATCCAAATTATAAATATAAGCTTTCTCCCATTGGTATAACACCAAGTTGGCATAAGTGTTGGCCACAGAAGTACCCATGGCTACACCAGTGAGTTGTAAATATAAACATTCATCAAACAGAAAAATATTGTTTCTCAAAACTACATCTAGAAGAGAACAGATATTCTCAACAGATCTATTCACAAGAGAAGATTGGGAGATCAAAAATTGTCTGATAGACTCAATACCAAAATCATGCGGTATTACAGTAAAAAGAGATGCTATGTCAAGCGTTACAAATAAATACTCACTTTGTCGACAGGAACCACCAATACTATTAAACCAAACATGCAATTTACAAAGGAAATCAGATGTATCTCTTAGCACAGAAGTGCACTTAGATAAATATAGTTGCAATTGTGTTTGCATATATATAGATATAGGTTCGGTGATCCATCCCCCTCCCGATACAATTGGTCTCATGGGGGGGTTTGTCACCGACTTATGTATCTTAGGCAGCCCATACAGACAAGGGATAATTGGACAAGAAACAGTAAAAAAATGAAATAAATCCAAAGTAATATCACCACTAATTTGCAAATCATAGATCACCATATTGACATAACTAATGCATTTTTTAACATCTAGTGGTGTAATACATTTAAAAGCCTCAGCATCATTCAGTAAAACGGAAACAAAAGATATATACTTAGGCCGATCCATAAGGACTACAGCCCCACCTTTATCAGCTTGTTTAATCTCTAAATCTTTACTCGCCTGTAAACTTTTGAGTGCTTGATATTCAAAAATGTTAAATTAAAGCGAGAAAATCTCAATGACCTGTATTTAAACCATTTGGTTTTTAGAATTGTTTGTATTAGTATTGAGGAAGGATTTTATCTGAAAGCTTTGCTATTATAAAGTGTGTTTTTTCTCAGTTTTGGTGGTTTATTCACCATTGCAATTCAGACAGACAACATGTCAGTTGTCTGGTATATCAACAAGCAAGGCAGAACCAGGTCTTAGCCCCGTGTCGGGAAGCCATGAGGATTTGGCACTGGGTGATAGCTTCCAACCAACCATTTTCTTATAGCAATGCACATTCCCAGGAGTTCCAACCTTATTGCGGACAATCTGATCAGGAACATCCTGATGCCTCATGAGTGGTCCCTCAACCCTGTAACAGCGGATCGGATCTTCCGATGCTGAGGCAAGTCTTGCTGAGATCTGTTTGCTTCCCCCATAAACTACAAATGCAGAAACTACTTTGCCCTGATTTCCCCTCAGGGGGAACCCCAGAGGGATGCTCTAACACATGATTCACCCCGGGTCTTCTGTATGCCTTTCCCCTATTTCCCCTCATTCCAAAATTTCTCCAGAAAGCTCAGAGCTTGAGAAGAAAAGTGATCCTCATTGCCCCATACTGGCCCCGTCAAGTCTGGTTCCTGTTTCTATGGCCTCATCTGATTCACAGCCCATGGATCCTGTATCATTCCCAAGACCTGTTATCTCCATCCTCAGGGACTGATTCATCCAAACCTCCACAGTCTCAAGCTCAAAGCTTGGTTTCTCCACTTCCAATGATTGCCAGGCTTCCTGACATCCCATCTCCTGTTCATGAAATTCTTCTGGCTTCACACAAACCTTCTACTGGGAAACTTTATTCTAGTAAATGGACTAGGTGTTCTATTTGGGCCAAAGATCAGAACATAGATCCCTTCTCGATGTCTATTCAAAAGATCCTTCCATACCTGATGACTCTTTTACAAGGCAAGAGCCTCAGCATCGACGATCACTTTACATTTAGCAGCTATTTCCAATTTTCATAATGGACTTGATAATTCTTCTATTATGTCACACCGCCTATGCAAGACATTTTTGAAAGGGGTATTACACATTAAACCTCCGGTCAACCCTCCCTTAGAACCCTGGGACTTGACTTTGGTGATTCAGTCTCTCACAGGTCCTCCTTTCAAGCCCTTTGATTCATGTGATTTAAAATTTTTGTCATGGAAAACCTTACTTCTAGTAACACTTACCTCAGCAAGAAGAGTATCTGAGCTGCAGGCCTTGAGTGTCAAAAGACCTTACTTGATCTTCCACATGGATAGGGAGTCCCTTCGTACTGACCCTTCTTTCTTACCCAAGGTCATTTCTCTATTTTCCATTAACCAATCCATTGACCTGCCGGTTTTCTTTCCTCAGCAGTCTAATAGAGGGGAGTACCTTTTGCACACCCTTGATGTGCATCGGCAGCTTCATTGTTATTTGGACAGGACTAAATCTTTCAGGAAAACAGATCAATTGTTTGTGGCCTTTGCAGGACCCAGATTGGGTAAACCTGTTTCCAAAGTGACTTTATCCTCCTGGCTTAGAAACATCATTACCTTTATCTACCAACAGAATAAGCTATCCTTGCCTTCCAGAATAAAGGCTAATTCTACCAGATCTATGGCTACTTCTGTAGCATTTCATTCCAGAGCCCCTACGGATGATATCTGTGCAGCAGACCACTTGGGCAAGACCTTAAACCTTTATCTCTCATTACAAATTGGATTTGGCCTCCAGGGGACAAGCATCATTTCGTTCTATGGTGCTCAGGAATATCCTTCCTTAGGGCCACCCAGGACTCAAGTAGCTGGGGACTCGGTCCTATTTGTAATGAATTAACAAAGATTTACGACATCAGATAAAGAGGTTATGTCTTATCATAACGTTCCATCTGTGTTGTAGATTTTTGTTCATTCATTACTTCCCACCCTCCTTCCCCCTGCCTGGACTCCTGGTTGACTTAAGAAACTTCTAGTTAGGGTATTTAGTCAGACAGAGCCTTCTACTATTTTTCTATTACTACCTCTATTAGATAGGGGTGGGCAAACTCCATCTGAAGTAACTAGGAGAAGGGAATTATGGGTAGGTCTTAGCTGAGAGTTTTTGGCTGGCGCGAGCTTGGAAATGGCTGTATCGGTTCTGGGGATGAAACTGAAGTCCTATTTGTAATGAATGAACAAAGATCTACAACACAGATGGAATGTTATAGTAAGACATAACTTCTTTATCCATAACAACTCTGTAGTTACAAGATGTGACTTACAGTAAAAGTCTGACTATATGCAGTATTAATTTTAGTTGTAGTGGCATTATTTGTATACCTGTAGAATGCATGCTTAGTGTACTATATTATAATATAGTACACCAGAATGCACATTTGGATATATCCATGTTACTGTATCATGTAAACCAAATGTATCTTTAAGGACTCATGGGTAATATGCAGACTATAGCTGAACACATTGCTGTTGTACCTCTGTATAGAGATATAATATGTCAACCTGGGATGAATGAATTATGACTTCTTTACTTTGAACTGCCAGTGAAAACAACTTGAGTTAACAAAATGAAAGCAAAAAGGGACCCAAATAACACAAACAATGAGAAATCTAATTTTCTACATTGACTTATACATTATTGGTATGACTGTATTAGATCAATGCAATATTTTTTGACATAAACTCTGACAAGGATGAATCACCATTACTAACATTAACAAATTTCCATTCACCAAAAGAACAAATTACAATTGATGCATTTATTGTATCTGTTAACTGGGGATGTTCTGACTGCCCCTTTTCAGCGGAAGCCAGGGGAGAAAAGCTCCCCAATAAAATGGGTAAAAAGCAAAACAACAGGTAATACATTTTAGACAATATTCGAAAAATTCGAAAAAACAATATGCATGAATATACTTTAGGTTAATATAACTTAATCACACTTTGACAAAGAATTTTTAGACCTGATATGGAAACAGTAAACAGTAGAATAAAGATGTCATTGTCAGAGTTACATCTGAAGACAAGAACATGAAAACAGTTTATTTATGATTGACATATAATGCAATTTGTTACAAAGCTTTATGTCAGAAAATGTTTTTTATATTCAATGCACATGTGGGTGCTACACTTTCTGGTAAGCAATGCATGCGAAACATGCTTTATGGTACCTACCTGTGTATGTCACTGCTGTCAGTACACTGAGCAGGTCATGCATACTGTTATGCATTTCATGATATTTGACCTCTTCCTAAAGCAAGCTATCAGCAAATGCATATAAAACTTGGTGCCCTATATCAAGTAAACCTAATCTGACTGACACGACTAGAAAATGGTTGCCTGTGCTCTGTTGTTATCAATCCTCCTGTATGCTGCTCCTGTATTTGTCACCCAACAAGCTACCCAAATAACTATGCTAGAAAAATGCTACAACAAAATAGCTAAATTCACAGCTCATATGCCTTATAGATCTAATCAATGCATGGTACTGAAGCAGATAAATTGTTTAATATTGCCTCAGCATTCGATATTCCCAAAACTAGAAACTGTTCACTGTTCAATATAGGACTGAACTCCATAAACTTCACAGAATTTGGTGGATTTTCACCAAGTTTTGCACAAGATTTGCAACAAGCTAAGTTATATGCAAATGTGCCCTGGCTTATTGAGCATAATTCAGTGCAATTCAGACACAGCAAATTACCTGCAACATCAGTGCAACTACAGTGAGGTACAGCAAAATTGTATTAGAAGGAAAACTCGTACATAAAGTGATATGTGTGTATTATCTACGTATATATGTGTGTGGAAGGTATGCAGACTCATTGGAACACATCAATAATATGTGGAAAACACTGGCTGAAGATAAATATGCATGAGCAATAATCCCAAAAAGTGACAAATATCTGCAGCATGTTACAGATAACACCTTAAACTGCAAATGGGCATATTTGAGAACACCCATTCAAACACACACCATGGAATCTATCATAACCTGTAAAAATTCTAATAAAGATTTAATTGGTTGAGGTGAAGTGGCAATCATAGCCACATCACCAGTGCTAACAGGATGTAGGACATGTGAGGGGAACACAAGCAATGCAAATACCCAAGAAAAAACAAGGTGATAGCAAAGCAGATGTGTGCTGATGATTAAGCAAAGGGGCGCACAAGACGGATGATGGATTTTTTTTTTTTTTAGAGAATAGAAAGTTGGATACAAACATATAAGAGGTAACACAAGACATTATCGACAAAAGTCAGTAATATACATAAAGCATAGGTAAGTACACTGACAGCACACGTACTGAATGTACAACATGGGTGAAGGAAAGATGATAAACATGGTATGGATGCATAACAGCCATGGTGGACCTTAACAATACATTATGATTCAATACACAAATCAGTTCTGAGATGTTGCAAACTGGGATGGAGTCATACCAAAATGAGCACAACCCATGGTAGGTGTGTGTCAGGGATCACTAATGGGGATTACTGGTACTGTGATATACAATGGACATCAAACATCATCATCCACTTGGCTGTCAACAGAATAAGTGTAAGCCAAGCAAATGTATAAGCAGAAAAGTGGAGGAACATCGGAACCTCCAGTGCTGCATGGTGTAACAGGCAACTAATTAAACACAGTGCCAAGCAGCAGTAGTGCAGCAAAAGAGTAATGTGACCATGTAATACACTAAGTAGAGACACCACTCGGACAGGAGAAATGGGATCCAGATGTTGAAGAACACATTCCATGCCAGAGACAACACAAACTGTGCTCAGGTATGCAACATGGATGTGTGATAGTAGAAACACTACTAAGACAGGAGAAATGGGATCCAGATGTTAAAGAACACATTCCATGCCAGAGACAACACAAACTGTGCTCAGGTATGCAACATGGATGTGTGATAGTAGAGACACCACTAGGACAGGAAAAATGGGATTCAGATGTTGAAGAACACATTCCATGCCAGAGACAACACAAATTGTGCTCAGGTATGCAACATAGATGTGTGATATTCAATGACATCACTCAAGCCAAACATGTAGAAAGATTATATATTCCCCGTTCCGAAGGAGGGATGGGCCTCCTTGAAATTAATTACATGTATAGATCTGCAATCATGGGACTCCACACATATCTACTGACCTCACAAGACCCAAATGTAGTGAAAGTTTTGAAACATGAGGAGAATAAATCTAAGATGACGTCTCTGCTTAATTTAGCAAAAGCATATCGACATCAAGCAGGAATGGAAATCAAACCAGAAGTAGATAAAAATCAGGTAGAAACTGAATGTGCCAAAAACAAAAGAAAGAATATAAGCTGAAGGACCAGATGAGAAGGCAAGAAATGTGAAAAAAACATAAATATAGTTGCAAGTATAGAAAACTTCTGGAAGAGCCTCATGTTGATCAAGAATGAACGCAGGAATGGTTAAGGAGAGGGGATTTCACATCAAGAAATGAAAGGTTAATATTGGTAGCCCAGGATAGTGGGCTACGTACATGCTGGTTTACAAAGTCCATTGAACATGTGGGAGAAACAGACATATGTAGGTTTTGTCAAACTGAATTAGAAACAGTCACACACCTTGTTGCTGGCTGCGACACACTAATGACAGAAGGACTGTATACTGAAAGGCATAATAATGTGGCAAGACTGTTGCACTGGGGATTGTGCAAACATTATGGTATCAAAGTGGCTGAAAAACACTGGAAACATGAGCCACAAAGAATCATAGAAAATGATGACGTTTATATCACATGGGATCACCCATTACGAACAGTACAAAAGATAGACACTAGAAAACCAGATATAGTGGTTCAAGATAAGAAGACAAAAGTAACATTGATCACTGAAATAGCCACACCCAGTGACTACAGTGTCTTGCATACAAAGAGGCACAAAGTCATAAAATACCTGGATCTGCAGGCAGAAATGAGAGCCATGTAGAAGAAAGATACCCAGACAGATCCAATAGTAGTAGGAGAAACGGTTCTCAGAAAAAGGAATTTACAATCATATTTAGATATGTTACCAATACATGTAACACCGTATGAATTGCAGGAGTCATCACTGGGCACATTGCGGGTGCTGCGAAGACCACTTTTGGCTGACATCAAAGTATGAAACAATACTAATTTCATGAACTTTAATCGTACTTTGACTTAGGAATGGGGTCCATTCCCATCACAGTATTAGAAACCCAAGAGACTAAGAGAAATTAAAAACGGTAGAAGGCTCATCACATATACCCATGGCAATGACATGAAATGTGAAGCACGTGGTGAAACATATACATTATGAAATAACATAAAAAATTTTTAAAATTAAGGAATGTAAGGCTATGCATGCAAAGAAATGCAGGAAGCATACAAATGTCTGGGTAATGAACAACACAGAAGTAAAACATGAACACAGATAGAATCTAATCAATTATCACCACCTTGTGTGTATATGCCTTTAATGTATATTTATTTATTTATTTATTTGTTGACTGGGAAAGTCCACTGGGTCAGGAAGCCATTTTCAGTGGAGGCTCGGGGAGAAAAGCTCCACAATTAACAGTCAAATATAGACAGTTGAACGAAAAAAAAAAAAAATAAGGGTATATGATAGCCAAAGATGGTGGGACAATGTCAAATTTTCCTAGCACACCTACATTGTAATGAAGATATGTTACATGAAAGTGCACATCCAGATATACATATGCCATATATAAGTAGATGGACAACATATGTCCACACTAGTAAGGAAATGTACTCATAACAAGGCTGGTACAGAAAAGAAAAGGACAAGCATAGTTAATTTAATAAATTGCACATGCATGTGACCCCAACACAACATAAACAGCAATTAGCATAAAATCATAATGAAAGTAGGGATCAATGTCACAGGCACATGTATACTGCCATGCAAACAAAACATAATGAGTTACATAAATTGATAACAATAGAACATGTGAACTTGATCAAAGGACAGTCATATGTATGCTACTATGACATAACATATGCAGGTGAATCAGACATACACACTATGCCCTTACAATGGGTGACTAATGTGTTCATGATGTTAGGGGCATCTTATTGTACAGCCATAAAAAAGAAGGCTGCTGTATTATACATAATAACAACTGGACAGATATGTTAATATGTATAATACACAGCCAATGTTTAAACATGTTAGAATATAAGCTATATGCAGACTACAGTGGAGTTTGCCAAAATAAGTAGGGTACATGATAAGATGAACCAGTACTTGTGACATTCATAAGATGACAACATGGAATTTCCAAAGACAATGGGGAATGTCCATCCGTGAAAGTAGTGCCACCTAGCAATGTGATGGGCTATGTAAATGTAACCAACAGAGGTGCTCATTATGTCAGTTGAATAAAATGTTGTACTACATGGCACACAAATTACAGTTAAAAATCACATTCATGTGCATATTGCTAATGGGGCTTCCTGACACACCAAGGTCACTATTGGAGCAAAAATATTAATACGCCAACGTACATAAACTAGCATATCAAAATGAAAAAGTGACCAACTGTGTGCAAAATATGCACACATATATATCCCATTTGCATTTGAATGTAGTCTCAGAAGAATGGCAGTACAGCAGTATGTGTGGAGTGTTATTACAAGTAACGTGTGTAATGTATCACACCTGCTTATGTAGAAAACTATCCTTATATGCACATGAATACTGCCAGCATGACAGTGTGTCACACTGGCAGAGTGCTACCTGTGTCAGACATATCTGTCACATAAGTGGGTAGACTTGAGCTGAAGCAACATTATCATGGTGCACTGCATGCAGAAGAGGCAAGCCATATACAGAGTGCAGGAGTACCTGTCTTGCAATCCTAACACTGCTTACAGGTATGTCAGCATCCAATGAGCTCATGACATCACTGTGATATCGGGAGTGTCATATTTTAACAATTGTTAGAAGTCATAAATAATATATTGCCCCATAAAAACAGAATTGTAAAGTATGCATCATAAGGTAGACTACAAGCATGATTGCAGTATGGAATTTGTTCACAAATGTGTACCTAAAAATGCAAAATAGTCAAACAGGACCACACCATGGTGGCAGTATTTCCTGATTGGATCACATAGACAATATTTACAGTCCAGGGGACCCTCCTTGATGACGTCAAATGTCCAGAATGATCTTATGTATGATTTCACAGAGTCTCTTATGGCCCATGCCTTATCCTGGAAGAAATTTCCCATCATTTCTCTTATCTGGGTCTGGAGCATATTGGTGACAGCAACATAGATCTAGTCCCTCAGGTCATTTGGCTGACATAATGTTGGACGTCATTGTTGCTGGTCCATTGGTATGATGGTTCATGGTGGTCTCAGATCCTCTTTGTCATCGTCATCATCCTTGTTCCCTCCCCGCTCTTCAGAGCCTGACTTTGCAGGAAGTGGTCATATACATCATCATCTAACGATTATAACATGACAATAATTGTACATTCTTATATATTCTAAAACACCCTTAACAGTAAAAGACAAAAGCAATATCACAACTATATGAGTGATTCACCCTGTATCATATCCAAGTGTTCTGTATGTGATGCATTAGTCCATGAGAATTAATCCATCATTTATGTGTCTGTGCAGATGTGCAGTAGACCAAACTCTAACACTGTCAAACACATCTGTTATGTAAGTCAGAATGTAATGGGAACACATCTGGAATACATCCATGTCATATGTAATGTAGTCACATAATGGACTCAAAATTACAAACAATATACCCATAATCTTATTGACAAACTCACATCATGTAAGTCATGTGCTAGTGTAGTTTCTCCCAATATCAATGTTAGGTAAGAAATCATTTGTTTGTTTATTTATTTATTTACATTTGTTGACCGGGAAAACCCGAATGGGACAGGATTTTTACAAGAATTTACAGAATTTACAGAAATTAATTATAGTGCAATACAGTACAATATAACAAAATAAGAAACAAAGTATAGGGAATCGAGGGGAAGTGGTAGTGGCGAGATCGGACTACAGTGGGGATAAGGGAATATTCCCTTTTCCTCACTGTAGTGCGATCTCGAAGTGAGAATATAAAAGTAGGGGGGTGTGGGGGGTGCAAGGGGGCAAAGCCCCCCTGCGTAAACATGGTGTGTGTGGTTTTTTTTGTTTTTGTGTGTGAGTCTGTGTGTGTGTGTGTGTGTGTGTGTGTGTATGTGTGTGTGTGTGTGTGTGTATGTGTGTGTGTGTGTGTGTGTGTGTTTTACCTTCCATTTACCGAAACTGCTTTTTCGGTGAAAGCAGTTTCGGTAAACGGTGTTCAGTAGGGTTGGATTCGGACAGTTGGTCTTTTGATCAACTGTCCTAGATCCATATATATATATATATATATATATATATATATATATATATATATATATATATATATATATATATATGGATTTACTTCAGAAGATCGAATTGCCAAAATCTCAAACTGCAAATAACCGAAACCAAAAGCTCGAGTTTCAGAAACTCGAACTTCTGAAGCGAAACCATCAAAAAAAAAAAAAAAACCACAAACTTCACACCCCCCCTACTTAAATATACCAACTCCAAGATCGTGTTACAGTGGGGAGATGGGAAATCTCCCGTCTTGCGCTATATGCGGAAGCGCAAAATGGGAGATTTCTCATTTCCTGCCAACACCACAAAACAAATAAAACATTACGTACACACAGAGCGTACAACAACACTTGTCTCTGTGTGCACGTAATGTATTAAGGTAAGTAAATTCTTATTTCTGAACACTACACACATTCAATTTACTAAAATCTTGATCATATGGTCTCGACCATATGAAATTCAAGATTTCAGTAATTCGATTATGTGAAGTGTTCCCATATATATATATATATATATATATATATATATATATATATACACACACACACACACACACACACACACACACACACACACACACACACATATTTGTTTTTGTAAATACTGAAATAGGTTTGTTAAGAAAGGAAAAGATCACTGGAGGGGTAGTTTTAAAGGGGTGAGGCGTTAGAATGATAGCTGAGGTTAGTGAGATTTATAGTGAGAACAGAGTTGTTTAAAATAACTTATAGATCAAAAAGAGTTTCCTGCTGGTTTTGATGGGAAAGGATTGGGGTAAACTAGAGGCAGGCTCAAGGAGAGTAGAATGTCTATCTATTTGGATAGATGCAGGGGCAGATTTTAGGTAGTCCTTTAGGATGCGTTTAAATTTGTTGAAGCAGCTAATGGTGTTTATGCTGGCTGGGAGTGAGTTCCATAGTTTGTGACAGTGTGTGAGTAACGGCAGTGTCCGCAATGCCAGTAATAATGAAAATGTAACAGAAGAGAGGTATGAGACATCTGCTTACATGTCAAGAAGCATTTAATATGCTCTGCGCATGGTAAGGAATATTGTAGCCTAAGGTAAAACTACTGCATTAACAAATATATTTAAATGTCAGAAGTTATGCAAACATAAAAGAAAATGACAGCTGCATACTGTAATGAGTATAACAGTGCACGTCAGCATAATGTAATATAATAATAATATATTCAATGTATAGCTGGCATCAACATACCAACATAAAAACAACATCAAAAGTCACACAGGAAGCCTTTTCCTCTGTTGAAACTTGGTTATCTGATGCCCAATTAATACTCAACCCAAACAAAACTAAACTACTCATCTTCTAACGCACCAAACATACTCAAAAGAACTCTCACTGTAACATCACAGCAAAAGACAACACCACTATATACCCAACTGAACACACCAAATTGCTAGGAGTGGAAATAGACAATAAACTAAAATTTGACATTCACATATCCATGACCATAAAAAAGTCCACAAAAAACTAGGAGCATTCTACAGAAATAAGCAACTTTTCACCAAAGCAGCAAAGATTTCAAGAGCAAATTCCCACCTTATCTCCACCCTACTTTATGCCTCTCCAATATATACCAACCTAAGGCAATGCAATCTAAACAAGCTAGAGACCTGCTACAACAAAATCGCCAAATTCGCCACAGGGGCATCCTACCATAGTCACCACTGTCTCTCACTTGCTGAACTGGGCTGGCTTGAACTCCCTCACCTCCTTCAATGGTATCAACTCTCACTCGCCCACAAACTAGTAAACCATCCACTAAATGTCCCATCCCTCCAGAATCTACTCCAACCCTATCGCACCACCAGACCACTAAGATCCAGCAACAAAAATCACTTGCAGATCACTAAAGCCAATAACTCTGCTGGTGAAGCACTATTCTCTTGCACCATAGCCAAATTATGGAACTCCCTCCCACCCACAATTACGTCCGTACCATCATTCACACACTTCAAAACTTTACTAAAAGCGCACCTAAAAACATGCTGGCTATGCCCTTGCAACTCCCACTCTAATATCACCCACCCCATCCAACCACTACCTTTCTTTCCACTCCACTAACTACCTTGATTATAGCAAGCTCAGATGCTCATAAGTCTAGTACTTATACAGCAGGAACTTCTTATTTTAACATTTGTTAATGTCTGTTATGTACTTCACAGATAAAGATTCTAGTTGTCTACTGATGTACTATGTTCTTCATCTGTAAATATGTTGTAAGTAATTGCTATGTAAATTGTTAATCGCAATGTAATCCAATGTAACTACTGTCTGTTTATTTTTACTGTGGAGCTTTTCTCCCCGGGCCTCCTCTGAAAATGGACCTACGTCCAGTCGGACACTCCCGATCAACAAATATAAATAAATAAATAAATAAACATACCATATAAATGACTGGTATAATGATTACCTACCAAATGTTATTTTCACATAAGGACATAATGCAAGTGCAAAGTTCACATTACTGGATGGTAAGAAAAATGTAAAAATGCAGAAAACCTAGAAATGTTTATGCATCACATGCTGAACTGAGGTTGCATGAAGCAATGGCACCATCACAACACATACATTAACAATCTATAGATGCACATCAATGCCTGTGCATGCCTAGTAACAGCAATCTGGTGTATGCAGTATCACTGTTCAAAAGAAAACACGTGAGATACCAGGATGACATTCATTGTTACAAATGCATGCATGTTGGACATTATCAGCATACCAAATGTGTGCAAAACACACATACATGGAAGTGTCACACATCCAATGCATAAATATACCATTACTAATACAGCAAAACTATGTACTGGCTGTGAACAGCAGTAGAGCTATAAATTGGTAGGCACAGACAATCTCACTGTAATGATTACCACACACGTATAATGATGTGCAACAGCAAAATGCAATCATAAAACTGTAATATATGTAATGTCTAATATATGTGCAGATTAAGTTGATGATAGGGCAATAAAAAGCCAGAACACTAGTTTCTTCAAGGCTAATAGTTAATGTTTTCTGAAAGCGTGCAAGTTGTTTTTCACATCTGAGATGGGGAATAAAGATAAATAAGAAAAGACACCAATTACTGTAAGTAGAAGCATGGGCAATAACATGCATCTTAGCATGGATAACCTATATTTTTGGTTAATTTAGGCCTGTACACATATGCACACACATATGTACACAAATGTACACAGCACATAACTCAAACTGGCTGAAGCTTTTGACACAATTTCCTTCTTAGGCATAATAGAAAAGCTAAATAAACTAGGAATAAACCCCAGTGTTGCCCACTGGATTGCCAAATGGCTCACAGATAGAATGCAGATAATCAAAATTGGGGAAGTAACCACCAAAAAGAGACCAGTCATAAGTAGAATCTCTCCAGGGTTTGGTGATGGGTCCTCTCCTGTTTGGCATCTACTTTTCTGAAGTAAAAGACAAGTTCTGTCTGATTAAGTCTGCAGATGGCTGCAAGCTAGAATCAGTTAATGAATCCTAAAATGACTTAGCTATCATGCAGGAAGGTTTATCTCAAATAAATAACTGGTACATAAATCACAGACTGAAATTAAATGCCAAAAAATGCATTATTGTATCCTTTCGAAGTCATGTCACCCAAAGAACTACCATATTGACAGTACAGCCCTTTGAGTCGACCCAGCTGTTTAGGATTTGGGAATTTATGGGGATAGTGACCTAACATTTGAACAACATGTGCCTGTTGTTGTAATAAAGTCCTCCTGTATTGCACAGCTTATAAACAAAGGTATTGTGTCTAGATCTAGGGAGGTCATTGACTCCTTTACTTAGTCCTTATTAGGCCAGTCATTGAATGCAATGCCCCCTTTGGCATGTATTTGTTCTTCATCTGACATGCAACAGCTAGATACCTTACTAAAAGGGTACAAGGTGTAAACAATGTGTCCTACGTGGACTTAGTAAAAGCCCTGTCACTTTACTCTGTATCATGCACACTCCCCAAGAGGGGATCACTCTTCTACATCACCACTAGTCAGCCAGACTATCAGCCATAAAAGCTGAGTCAGAAGAAAGAAAAAAAAACAAAAAACAAAAAAAGTGAATTACAAAGGGGGATTTAAACCCTGTACCTATAGGTTCATAAGTTCATAGGTGTTTACTAGGCTAATGACCACAAGGGCCTTTTTAAGCCTAGATATGCATCCCAAATCTGTGACAGGTTTTCACACCCTTAATAAGTGTAAGCAGCGGCTTGGGAGATGAAACATTTACAAGCAGACACCTGGGAAATGATCCATTTACAAGCCGCTGGTGTCCATTAGAGACATAGGTACAAACCATGGATGGATTTCCTTTTCCCCATCCAATTGTCCAAGTTATACTTGAGTTGGGATAGGGAGAAACTCTGCTTCACATGGATGGGGAGCTGTTTCCAGAGAAGGGGTAGTCTCTGGGATACATACCTGTCTCTACAGCAGGTCCTATTTATATCACAGGCAAGGTTTAAGTCTTTAGAATGGATAATTCTAGTGCTGGCTGTTTTACAGATATGCAAGAGGTCCATTAGAGTGGGGTTTGACAACGCCTTGTATGCCAGGCAGAGATCTCTCCTCAACAGCTTGTAGGAGACACAATGCAGGATTTGGGCCTTCAGGCCATCTGATTAGGACATATTACTTACACACTGTATTCTTTTAGTGAGAAACCTATTTGAATATTCCAGTTGTTGGACATGCCTGATTAGGTACATAGTAAAGGGAGCATTGTACTTAATGGTAGGTCTGATGAATGCCGAATACAGTATAACAATGACTTCCTTCAACCAAGGAGGAAAAAGGAGCAGTGCCAGGACCAATCCCTAAGGGATTCCACTTGTGACTGGCCTCTTTTCTATTCTTACTTCCTGGATCTTGTCTATGAGCCAGGTGGCTATCCACTGAGTGACACAAGGGTCTGTGACTAACCTCTTGAGTTTGTCAACAATGTCTGAGTGAGGTATTGTGTCATATGCCTTGGTCATATCAAGGAAGGCAGTGTGAACCATTTTGTACTCATCCATTGCTTTGGTTGACCTTCTAAAAGAATTCCACCAGGTTGAGTAGGCATGACCTGCCCTTGATGAAACCAAATTGGGTTGGGTCCAGTGTCTGAAGGTTTCCTATGTCATTATTGATAATTTCCATGATAACTCTTTCCATGAATTTGCATATGAGACTAGTGAGACTTATGGGTGTGCAGTTTCCAGGGTCTGTAGTTGGCCCACCATTGTGTAGACTGATGACTGTTGCTGTTCTCCATCCATGAGGCATGAAGCCTGTTTGAAGGCTACAGTTAAATAGCAATTCCAGAGGGCCTGATAGGCCATGTTTGTTGTTTAGAAGGGATCCTGAGATATTGTCTGGGCCCATTGATGCAGTGTTCTTGGCCTTAGAGAGAGCATTAAGGACCTGTTCCCTAATGATAACAGGGGGAGTTTTATTTGCTAGTATTTCCTAAGAGAAGGTTGAGGGGGAGCGAAGGGTAAAGTTGAAGCTGAATTTGATGGCCAGTAGATTTGTTATATCTTCTGTCTCAGTGGAGGTGGCTCCATTAACAATGAGCTCTACACACAATTGTGTATTGCCTTTGAGGTTGCTGAAATAGCTAAAGAATGTCTTGTGGTTGACCTAGGCATGGGTCACAAATTTGCATCAAATTTTATATTGGTAGACTTTATTTGTCCTCTAAGTTGTTTGTTTATCTTGATGAGAGTTATTTTATCCTGCTGAGTGCTGCACCTCCTACTTTTTGCCATGGTTTTCTTTCTTTTGTTATACAGCCTATTAATTTTGTGACTCCAACAGGGTGACTTCTTTTTTAAGTTAGATCTGTACATCTTCCTGGTGGGTACAACT
Organism: Protopterus annectens; assembly: GCF_019279795.1. Classification (NCBI taxonomy): domain Eukaryota; kingdom Metazoa; phylum Chordata; order Ceratodontiformes; family Protopteridae; genus Protopterus; species Protopterus annectens. The sequence continues at coordinate 837,292,705 of NC_056749.1, forward strand.
GCCTCTATGCAGATATTAACAAGCTTGTAAAGGGTTTCTGTGAACAGTTTCATGTAGCAGCAGTGTTCACAGGGTTTATGGGGACTTGAAAGTTTGCTAGGTTATCACTTAATAGTAGGAAGTTAGCCTTAGGGTAGTTCCCGAATATTGCAGGGTTAGCTGGGGTTCCAGGTTTTAGTTTTACTTCAAAGGAGACAATTTTGTGGTCTTACCTTACCAAAGAAGATATTATACTTGGGTATGTGTAGCACTCTCTCATATTAGTGGGGAACAGATCCAGTATGGTTGCACCCTTTGTTGGTGTATTGACAATCTGATCAAGGGAGTTTGTGTTTACAAAATCCAGGAATCTCTTTGCCTGTACATTTAGTATCATATGTTTGTTTGTCTTTTCGGCTTTTTCCCGGTAAGGGGTCACCACAGAGGAACTCCGGACCGCTAATGATTGGCAGCAGATTTTTACGAAATGCCGAGGTGCCAGCTTGACACCCAACCTTCAATGAAGGCATGCCCATTTATGTACGCATGTCTTTCAAATGCTACCCAACCGCGGGGAGGACATGCAGACTCCACACTGAAGGCACTCCCAAGCCACGCCGAGAACCAAACGGGAGAACCTCTTGCTGTGAGGTAACAACGCTACCACCGTACCACCGCGGCATATATGATTCCCATTTAATAGTGGAGTAATTAAAGTTATCCATGAATATGGTATCGGCATGCCTCTCAACCTGGAAACATCAAAAATCTGGATGAAGGCCCATATAAAGTAGGTACAACTAGCCAAAAATCTGTAGGCTGATTAATATAAATTTTGTATGAATAATTATATAACCGCGCCCACTCCAATGGAATTGTGGGATATCAACATTCAAACATAAATTGAACAACAGAAAAATATTACACACTTCATGGGGAAACATCAGTTTTAAGAGTTGTTTACAAAGAATTATAAAGATGCTACCTGTGGAAATCAAATATAAAATATGTTGCCCTAAGTAGTATATGTTTTATTGATCAAAAAAGTCCCTCCTTTCTAGGCACATTGTGGTGTGTGTGTGTGTGTGTGTGTGTGTGTGGGGGGGGGGGTAAATGGCCATTATCCTGAATTTATTAGTAAAATACATTTCTGAGTTTCTAGCTGTTGTAATTGGCAATATAAAAATGGAAAGCAATGTATCTGCAGCTTATCATCTATCATAGTGTACAAGTAGGGAATTTAAACTATTTGCATTGTTTTGAGTGTATGCACTTCTCTGAGTTTCATCAAAGAAGAGTGAGTACCCACAAATGCATGCCTGGTATTAGTGCAAACAGGTCTTCTGTCCACAGAGAACTACTCGAATGAGTACCCACAAATGCATGCCTGGTATTAGTGCAAATAGGTCTTCTGTCCACAGATAACTACTCGAATGAGTACCCACAAATGCATGCCTGGTATTAGTGCAAACAGGTCTTCTGTCCACAGAGAACTACTCGAATGAGTACCCACAAATGCATGTCTGGTATTAGTGCAAATAGGTCTTCTGTCCACAGAGAACTACTCGAATGAGTACCCACAAATGCATGCCTGGTATTAGTGCAAACAGGTCTTCTGTCCACAGAGAACTACTTGAATTAGTACCCACAAATGCATGCCTGGTATTAGTGCAAATAGGTCTTCTGTCCACAGAGAACTACTCGAATGAGTACCCACAAATGCATGCCTGGTATTAGTGCAAATAGGTCTTCTGTCCACAGAGAACTACTCGAATGAGTACCCACAAATGCATGCCTGGTATTAGTGCAAACAGGTCTTCTGTCCACAGAGAACTACTCGAATGAGTACCCACAAATGCATGTCTGGTATTAGTGCAAACAGGTCTTCTGTCCACAGAGAATTACTCGAATGAGTACCCACAAATGCATGCCTGGTATTAGTGCAAACAGGTCTTCTGTCCACCGAGAACTACTCGAATGAGTACCCACAAATGCATGCCTGGTATTAGTGCAAATAGGTCTTCTGTCCACAGAGAACTACTCGAATGAGTACCCACAAATGCATGCCTGGTATTAGTGCAAATAGGTCTTCTGTCCACAGAGAACTACTCGAATGAGTACCCACAAACGCATGCCTGGTATTAGTGCAAACAGGTCTTCTGTCCACAGAGAACTACTCGAATGAGTACCCACAAATGCATGCCTGGTATTAGTGCAAATAGGTCTTCTGTCCACAGAGAACTACTCGAATGAGTACCCACAAATGCATGCCTGGTATTAGTGCAAATAGGTCTTCTGTCCACAGAGAACTACTCGAATGAGTACCCACAAATGCATGCCTGGTATTAGTGCAAATAGGTCTTCTGTCCACAGAGAACTACTCGAATGAGTACCCACAAATGCATGCCTGGTATTAGTGCAAATAGGTCTTCTGTCCACAGAGAACTACTCGAATGAGTACCCACAAATGCATGCCTGGTATTAGTGCAAACAGGTCTTCTGTCCACAGAGAACTACTCGAATGAGTACCCACAAATGCATGCCTGGTATTAGTGCAAATAGGTCTTCTGTCCACAGAGAGCTACTTGAATGAGTACCCACAAATGCATGCCTGGTATTAGTGCAAATAGGTCTTCTGTTCACAGAGAACTACTCGAATGAGTACCCACAAATGCATGCCTGGTATTAGTGCAAACAGGTCTTCTGTCCACAGAGAACTACTCGAATGAGTACCCACAAATTCATGCCTGGTATTAGTGCAAATAGGTCTTCTGTCCACAGAGAACTACTCTTCTCTGTCGCTACAGGGGTGGGGGTGGGGTAAACTTCTCCACAGCTTTAGAGTAGCTCTCAACAAATCAGAGACAAATCTCAACAGAATCTGGAGCAAATCCAGAAATAATCAGGACACTTTTAAAATATTTGTTCTGTTAACCTGAGGGCTGGCAGTGACAAAGTAATATAATGTGAGTTAATATACATTTTCTGAACTAAAAGAAGTCTGTCTCTCTAATTACTTTATTTATTAAAGTGTAATTTACTTTTTCCAAAAGTTACCAGTTTTAGAAGGGAGCAACAGGGACATTCACCCCTGAAAATCTGGGACAGTTGAGAAGCGTGTACTCCAGGGGAAAGGACTATGCCAGTTCAAGAATGGAAGTGTGACAATTTACATGCAGCTTGGGGAAAGTCCTGTATTATTGTCTTTTGGAAATTTTCTGTTTCTTTGCGGTACAGATTTACAATGTACATGTCAACAGGAAATGCCTCTGTGCACTTAAAAGTTGACTTCAGTGTTTTAATGGTTATTGGAAATAAATTGTTAAACACATTAATTATTGACTTATTCACACATACATGCAATTGCCAAGTCCTATAATGTGTTCAGCCATTCTTAAAACTTTGACATCTGGAATCTTCCCCCATCAATTTCATGTGCACTAAAGCAGTCAACTAGCAATCATATCAACATGCATCATTTTCCACAGTGCAGGGCAGTAGTCCTGAAGCCCCCCCTCCCCCCAAAAAAGGAAAAAATCATCCCCCTTAGTCTCTGCTGTCCAATTTTCACAATATGAAAGTTTCAAATCTGAATTCAGTTTAAATAGAACTGAAATAGTACGATAACCCCCCTGTTTGGCATACAGCAGTCAACGTTAATATTGAGTCCAGTCTGATCACTCTGTGCAATAGGAAAACTAGAAACACGTTAGACATTAGACCTAATACTAGTCTAGTGGAGGGTCTGAAATGTAGTGATCTTGATCTAATATCCCTTATAATTAATTAGATTACCTTTGTCAAAAAAGTAATGCCAAACCACCGGATGACCTGCTTAAGGTTCCACATAAAACGGCAAATAATTCCTTGCTTTGTTGTTTTATGTGGAAGTTTCATACTCGCTTTGTTGTTTTCTGTGGAAGTTTTGTTCACTTAATCTTTTACTAGTTTAGAGGCTCGCTTTGTTGTTTTCTATGGAAGTTTCGTTCACTTAATCATTTACTAGTTTAGAGGCTCGCTTTGTTGTTTTTTGTGGAAGTTTCATTCACTTAATTACCTGCTTAAAGTTAAACAAAGTGAAAAGACAAAACCCCAAATTAGGGATAGGTTTTAAAAATTGCTCTTTACAAACTTAGAAAATTGATAAAGTAACGTTTGGCATTAGCATGCATTTTTCATCTGAAACTCACATTTCTATTATTATTTAGTGACTTCTTCCACCCAAAAAGATTTTCCAGAAAACCACTAAGTTTTTTGAAGAACAGATCAAAAATATGAGCCAAGAATCTGGACACTCTGTGAAAATCTGGACAGTTGAGAGATGTACATAGCAACTGTATTTTATGTTCTAAATAAATTTATTAGCAGGTATTAATTCTGCGACCATGTAAGGGATAAAGTGGTTTATGGGAAAGTGGATATTGCAATACAAACATGACTATCCAAAATAATACAACAGGGTGAAGCCCTGTATGAGTGTTGTGAATTACCTCTCAACCAATGTGTTTAAAAATGATATATTGTCAGTACTACAGCCACATATGCATTTTTTTTAAATTCTTATTTTAATTACCTGGAGGACTTGAGCTGCCGGATCTGGAGAAAGTAAACTTTTTCATCCTGCAGAGTGCAGATACAGGTGGGTGCTGGGTGGACTCTGCAGAACTTAAATTGCAGTACTGCTGCTGCTATAATCCAACTAAAACTGCCCAAAACGAGTCTCTGATGGACTCCAACAGGCTAGACAGCAGTCTGTCTCATGAGGCTGATGTCATCACACATGCCCCTACACTGGCAATGTATGATGAAGTCAGTCATATAATTTAAACTTGTAAATAAAAATTAAAAAAAAAAGTTAAAAAAAATCAGGAATTGAAGGGGCCACTCAGGAATTTGTGGCATTCCTTTATTGTGCCCTCAAAACTGGTAGCTACCGAGGAATTCAGTACAGTTGAGTGGTATGGGTACTGGGTTAGATGGTGGGTGTTTCTGATAAGTTTAAATACATGTTATAGGTTTCCTGGGTCATAGATGGGAACTTATAGCTTGTAAGGAAATGGTATGGGATTTTGCCTATGGTGATTTGAACATATAGTAGCTCAAGGGCATTGCCCTGTTTGACCAGTCTTGAGGTATAGTTATATTTTTTATGTAAATCCAGACACATCCACCCTTAGTCCCTTTCTGTGTAGTAGCTTGTTTAAATGAGTGGAAGGCATTATAACCTTGCACTGTCTGCTCTCTGCAGCTTTAAACTGTGTCTCAGTGACCACACAGACATCAACATTCTCTAGGGTGAAGAGAGCTTCTATGGAGTTGAGCTTTTTGTTTAGACTTCTAGCACTGAGCAGTAACACCTTTAGATTTTCTTGGTTTTGATTTATGTAGGAAGCACATTCAATTTGGTATTGCCTAAAAAAGGCATAATGGGTGAGAACAATGTTTTAGCTAATATTTGAAAGCCTAGAAGAGAGGTGCAGACCATCCCTGGCAAAGCAGCATGGTCTGTTTAACTGACTAAGTCAATTATTAAAGTTAGTCATCTGTTGTTCGTATTGTGGCATCATCCTTGGAGAAGGTAAAATGCTGCTCAGTGTCAGATGCTGTTTTGAAACAGAGCACTTGGGTCTGCTGTTGGTATTTGTTATGTATACTTTGTCTCAGAGGTCTTTGGAGTTTACGAAGGTTACATTTAAGTGCTTCAGCATATGTGGGTCTATGTGCCTGCTTTGAATTATGTGTGATGGGCATACTACTGACAACATGACTGAAAATAAGAGTGATTTTATGTGAGAGCTTTGCCTCCAGTGGTATCTCTCACATACTATATCAGTTTGTTTGAGAATTAACTGGTCATCAGTAAACATGAGGCAATTTCTACCTTGCCTCAGGATGCCCATATCCACCAAGCTGGTAATGGATATAGTTGGAAAGTTCATATCCATGGCAGCAGACCCTTTTTATTGATTATACAGTTGGAGTGAGAATATAAAGTAATGTCAGGGGTATCCATTTTGCAACTCCTGAGGCAGTGCTTGTCACTGCAAACTCATTGTCCTGTGTGCAACTAGGTCTTGGTGAAATTTCAATGATTCTTTTACAGGAAAAATGTCAACTGGAGGTGTTTGAATCGATACAGGGCACTTGAGGGGAAACTAATAAATAGACCACAGTGATTTATGAATATAATTAATTCAGATATTCTGAAGTTACAAGCAAATCAAGCAGTACTTACTGAAAATAAAGAATTATCTTGTCAAGAATGATGAAAATAGAGGTGCCTTCTGAATGGCTACTGCTTGACCTATGGCACACAGTCACTGATAAGTTAATACAGCAAGATTTTTCTGTCATGTGATGAGAATCTTGGGTAAAGACCAATTGTCATAATGGTTAAGGTCTTCACCTTCTATGCACAAGGTACATGCTGGGTGTTTCCATCTCAAACACACCAATGAATGGAGCTGTGGGCAGCAGCACAGACTCTACATGGTGTCCTATTATAGGGGGAAGAGTTGTACAGACCAACTGCTTTGAGTATTTACTGTGGTGTGCAGTATCCTCAAAATAGGTGAACACAGATCACAGACTGCTCGCTGTGGCACTCTGTGGTGTAAGATATGGCTCTAGGTGATTCAGTCATGTTGACTAATGTTGCCAAAATGGGCATGGGTAGTTAATGGTGATAAGCAGGTTAAGGACACAGCCTACTCTGACCTATGCCAGGAACCCATCCATGCTAATGGTGGGAGAGGTATATGTGCCCCTATTGGCCAACGTGTGCCCGCCATAAAGCCCAGTAGCCCTTGGTCAAGAAGCTACTGGCAGGCTGGTGTCTAGTTGCCCAGCCTTTGTTACCTGGGGTGGCTGTGTTGAGCAAAACCTGGACATAAAATCAATTAACCTTCCAAACATGAAATGAGAAATGCTACACTTAATGTAGGTTCACTGACAAGATGCAGATTGGAAGTGGATGATGATCCAGAGAAGGCTGGACATCCTATGTATCCAAGAGACAAGATGGAAGGGCAGTTTAATGAAGCCACTTGGCTTGGGATCCAGAGACTACTACTTAGGAGGAGGACAGGCTAGAAATGGTATGGGAATTGTGGCTAGAGAAAGACTTTAAAAGCCAGTGAGAGATATCATTAGAATTAGTGACAGACTCATGGCAATCAGACTCCAGCCTAATGATAGGGCAGTATTCATAACCTCAACCTATGCCCCACAGCAGGATTGTGACAGTGAGGAAAAAGAGTGCATTCAGACAGCCGTTGCAGGACCTACTAGATAAAGCAGGAAGACATGAATTGTTGTTGATAATTAGTGACTTGAGTGCACATATGGGGACAGAACAGGATATGAGTACTACCTGGGTCCACATAGACTTCTGTCTGGCAAATGGTTTGATAGTAGCCAACACATGGTTCAGAAAGATAGACAGTGACAAGATCACATACAAGAGTAACCAACATGCAACGTAGGAAGACTTCCTCCTATTAAGGAAAGGTCACTGGGGTAGAATCAATGATTGCAAAGTCATCCCCAGTGAAACAGTCAGCCCACAGCATAAACAACTGGTTGCTACATTTAGCTGCAAGCAATGGTCAGAGAAAGCTCTCAGGTCGACAGAGACCAGGCTGAAGACCTGGAAGTTGACTGGAGAGAAAGTATAACAGTTCAAGGAATTACTGAGGGCTCTAGCACCTCATGAAGAGGAGGAAATAAGTGGAGTTGAAGAAGAATGGCAGCACCTCAAAACACCACGTGTGAGGACTACGGAATTGATATGTGACTGGTATGGAGTTAAGGTACATAAGGAAAGCTGGTGGTGGAATGCAGAAATCCAGGAAGTCATCAAAAGAAAGAAAGAGTGCAGGAAAGAGTGAGAGACAGAAAAGACTGACAGAGCTAGGAAGGAATACTGGTTGGCTAACAAAGACGCTAATAAACAAGTTGCAATAGCAAAGAACAGGGCATTAGAGGCACCTGTTTCTGGAAAGTGACTCAGTAGGTGGCACAAAAGAACTATATCAGTTTGCAAGGCAAAAACAGAAAGATTAAGAAGAAGATAGTCAGACACTCTTCATAAGGGATGACAGCAATGACCTGCTCACCAGTCCACAGGACATAAAAGGCAGATGGAACAAGCATTTCCAGCAGCCTCTGAATGAAGAAACCCCCACAGAAGCTGTACTGCCCCAGAAACAGCCTATGCTGAGAGAAGAAGAGGAGCCCACCCTAGAAGAAGTAAGAACAGCACTAAGGAAAATGAAGTTAGGGAAAGCAGCAGGCTCAGATGAGGTGACAGCAGATATGATAAAGATGCTGGGTGAGATAAGGAAGAATAGCTCCTGAGAGTACTTATAGCAGTGTGGAGAGAAAGGTTTACCCCACATGACTGCAGAATAAGCATACTCATGGCAGTGTACAAGAACAAAGGGGACATCCACAACTGTGGGCAGTACAGAGGCATCAAACTCCTATCACACTGCATGAAAGTTCTGGAGAGAGTGATTGTTAAATGGATATGCAGAGTAGTAGAATGTAAGATGGGAGATGAACAATTTAGATTCAGATCAGGATGCAGTACAACTGACTCAATGTTTGCAGTGAGATATATAGTTGAGAAGCTAGAGATGTGGAAAGAGTCCAACTGGGCATTCCTAGACTTGGAGAAAACATATGACAAGGTCCCAAGAAAGCTAATTTGGGCAGTGCTGCAGTGATTCAAAGTCCCAGAAACATTGGTAGAATTAGTGCAGGTTATGTACAAGGACCCAATGACTCAAGTACAAGCAGTGTTCAGTCTCACAGAGGGGTACTCTGTGGGAGTGGGTGTACATCAGGGTTCAGCTCTGAGCCCACTGCTGTTCATACTGGTGATGGACTACATTATCAATCAGATAGAAGGGGACAGATCAACAAAGCTGCTGTATGCAGACGATGTGGCATTACAGGCAGACTGAGCAAGAACATCAGCAAAGGATAGGGAAATGAAATGCAAAACTGAAAGCACATGGGATGAAACTAAGCACAGATAAGTCAGTGGTACTGGCAGAAAACCTGGGAAATCAGAAGAAGCTGAGAATTGAGATAGAAGGAAAGATAATGGAACAGTTTAATAGCTTTGTATCTGGGAGGGGTGGTTGAAAAGAAGGGAAGTCTGAATGATGAGGAAGCTAGAGGTGATGGAGATGAAATGTTTGAGACAGGTAATAGGATGCATACTGTGGGACAGATGAAGAAATGAGGACATATGAGCGGGAGCCAAGGTAGCTCCAGTTGCAGTAAAGATAAAAGAGAACAGATTATGGTGGTTCAGCCATGCAGAAAAGCAGAAGACAAGTTGGTAAAGAAGATTTAGGAAAGACAGGAAGAAGGTAAAAGGAAATGAAGACCTCCAACAAAGTGGTGGATGGGTTGTGTGAGAAAATATCTGTGACAGTCAGACATGAGTGTCGAAGAAGGCAGGAGTATGGCAATGAATCGAGAAAGATGGCAACAGCAGACGCGATGCCCCGATCCCATGTAAATAAAATGGGGAAAAGCAGGTGATGATGATCTCAGGCATTATTCAATGCCTGCAGTAGTTTATGAATTAGGAGAGAGAAGGTCTAAGAATGTTAAGTGTACCTCTCAACACTGTCCCAATAGACATCAAGAGAAAGCCATAATCATGGAATGATTTTAACTACTTCTACAAACTTAGAAAGTCACTAGGAAAGCATCTTTTTATAATTCCATGAACTCAGTGAAGAACATGAAGTTTGTAACCCAAATGTCTGGCATTAATTACTGACTGTAATCATACATAAATTGCAAGGGCAGGGGAAATCGAGAACTCTGGATATTCTGATGTGGGATATGTGGGTCACACATGCATGGGTGTGTGTGTGTGTGTGTGTGTGTGTGTGTGTGTGTGTGTGTGTGTGTGTGTGTGTGTGTGTGTGTGTGTGTGTGTGTGTGTGTGTGTGTTACTGTGTGCTTGTGTAGAGTACACTAACTCTGAGGGAGTGACTGCTTATACAATGACTGTTAACTGCCACAGGTAAATGCTGATCTGCCCTCGCAGTAGTTAATGGTGATTCAGACACATACAAATTAGCCAACATTGAGGTTTTTCCTTACTGCAGCTAATGTCTTTCTGAATCACTAAATACAGTACTGTGGAAACAGAGCCTTTTTACCACAGCCCTTGACATCAGGGGTGACTCCCTGTGGTAATAGCAGCTTGGGTGTGAGGCAGGCTTTTACTTCACTTTGCTCTTTTTTTTTTTTTGACTCGTGATGTTACATGACTGAGGACTTTCGGGTTTCCTTTTTGTTTCACTGCTCCAACTCATACAGAAAATATAGAATTTTTTGTACAAGTCACACATTTCTCTTCCTGTTTTATGTTACAATTTATTTCACTGTCAAGGTTACCCAGCAAATCTGTATATTGTATTACTTATTTTACTACACTGTGGAATTTCTCAGAATACATTTGTATGGCTTGGGGTGCCGGTGTATTTCATTTTGGTTTTTGGAAATTTTCTTCTACTTGACTGTGAGGATTGAACGTCTTGATATGTTTGGAGTTTCTTATTCATTTTGTTATTACTTATTCATAGGCCATTTTATTTTATTTTATTTTATTTGTCTGATAGCAGAATGATTCATTTTGCCTGCCTCTTTAATATTCTCTTTTTATGGATTAAATATTATATTTCCTCTTTCTTCACACCACAGCTTACCCCCTTTCTTTATTTTCCAGTCATTCTTGACTTAATCTCTGGATCGCTTTTCTATCATTAGTTTAGACAGTGCATTCCTCTTATCCGATGGTCTGTTCCTGTTGACTTTTTCTGACCTGCATAGCAGTTTGTTCCTTCATGTTAACACTCATCACCTCACCTCTTCTTTCTCTGTCTATCCTTTCTGGTTATACTGGCCTCTTGACGTTTTTGAGCAGTAGCCCATGAGTCCATATTATGCTCCTCTATCTTGTCCCATCTCTATTATATAAACTTTCAAGTTCTTCTTGTGTTTCTTCATATCTATAACACTTATACTTGTGGTGACATTTCTCTAGCCTGTTAAATTACTTCTTTTACATAACCTATAATATATGCACACAGACCTTGAATTGTACTCTTAACAAAGCCATTGCACTGGTAAGTCTGCTTCACTAACTGTGAAAGTTATCCCGTGTACAGATGTGCCACTGTGTTTTTGCTGACTTCTCACATTTTTGGTGGCCCTTTCATGATATGATAATCGGGTCTATATTATATCCTCGAACGCTTAAAAAAGCAAATGCTGATTGATCGAACTTATTTTCGTGAAACTGCAAAATACCGAAGCAGCAGAAACTCTAATTTTTCCTAGGGAAAGAATTTGGTTGTCCGTTTCTGTTGCTTCGGTATTTTCAGTGTTATGGTGGAAAAGTTACCGGTCGGATTCAGGTACGTGTGTGCGATTTTGTAGATGTGAGTGTTAGGGTGATTTAGGTGAGTTAGGGTTAGGGCTCGGGTTAGGTGTGTGTGCGATTGAGTGGACATGAGGGTTAGGGCGGATTTAAGTGAGTTAGGGTTAGGGAGTAGGTGAGGTGAGTGTGCGATAGTTACGGACCTTAGGGTTAGGGTTTGGGTTAAGGTAAGTGGGTAGTTAGTGGTGTGTGCATAGTTTAGTGTAGGGTTAGGTATCAGATTTTAGGTGTATGTGTGTGGATTTCTGTTTGTTTGGTGTGCTTGTGTTGTGTGTATGTGTTTTGGATCAGCGATTTTTTTCCCTGGGAAAAAAAACACTGATCTGACAGTTCAAGATTGTAAGCTTTCGCTTAAATTAGGTTGATCAATCAGCGTTCACTTTTTTAAGTGTTCGATGATATAATATAGACCCTGATAATCACTATCAGGTCTTTTTCTTTCTCTTATGTTCAGCTGTACTCTATTAGTGCCTTGCACTGAGGTTCTTGTGACATATGTGTAATATTTTGCATTATTTGTCTAAAATGAACTTCATTTGCCACATCCTTGAATACCAGACTAGCTTCCCCAAGTCCTTCATAAGGCTATCATCATTTTTCTCCACTGTGCCCCCTATTTTATTGAGTTTAATGCTGTCTTATCAGCATAGAATCCTGTAATGATCATGAAAGAAAATTCTCCCTACCGATAAGTTAAAGGGACAGTATACTGAATATCTACATCACCAATGTGCCATCTCTGAGAAGCAGAAACATTTTTTTAAACTGTCTTTCTTTTCACTTTTTCTGAAACCTTTGAATATCTATTTTTTGTCAGGTACATCCAGGTTACAAGTATACAGACTGCGACTTGCATATCAGCATGTAGCCATGTTCATAGACTGCTTGCTCTTGCAGAAACGTGAGAACTGCGATTATGAAGTGATTAACTTAGTGCATGTTGAGCGATAGCTACTAACAACTAATAAGCATAAGCTAGTCGATTCCTTTATATTGCCTGAACATCAATGTAATCCCCTACCTTCACAACGAAAATAAAAATCTGGGCAATCATAACATTTATGAAATTAATTTGGGAAAGGGAACATTTACTTTTAAATTTCTCTTCATCATTATGTAGGTTTTAGAAAGAAGTGTAATTCACATATTTATTTTTTTCACAATATGAAAGAAATGCAATAGTGATTTGTGCATATATCTTAAATGAGTGGAGTTTCCTATGAATAGCATTACATACCACAGTCTTCCAGCTATAAACTAGTGATGCATTTATTTATTTATTTGCATATTTATAATTGTTAACCAGGGTAGACAACGGACCCACATGGACTCTTTTAAGATACAACCTGGAAGCACTCTCTGTTTAAGGAACTTGCTCAGAGTTACATATAAGCAAATAGATGCTGATGGAATCAAACCATGGATTATACGAAACAGCTTCTTAACAGCTCATAAACTTAGTCATCTAAGTGAGCTACCAGACAATATGTAGCATCATTCCAACATCCCTGTGATTCATAGTATCTTGCACTTAAAACAGTGATGCAGTCTCATGTAGATAGCTCAGAGCTTCATAATATCTTGTGGGAAAACAATGACACATAGTGCTTACAGATAACCCACTGATTAATATAATTTTGTCTCATAGCCCCATTCCCAAATAAACATAAGACATGTTATCATAGGTGCGATTAATATTTTATTGATAACCAGAGCATATACTAAAAGATTGTCTGTCACTGACTGTAGTTATCAAAACCATAACACCAGAATTAAAGCTTATAACTTAAATGACACAGCTACAACCACAGACGTGTTTTTTGTGTGGTGTGAGATAAAGACCTCTTGATATCCTTTAATGCAATTAAAACGCATGGCCCAACAACTTCTGCTGCTACCTCTGCAGCACCATTATGAATTAAATTCTTTGATTACCATATTCCAAGGAAGAGAAAAAGGGGTAAGCTGTAAACAAACTGGGGGGGGGGGCTGAGGCCATACAGAGCCACCCACCAGGTTGATAGCCCATTCCATCCTTTTTTAAACTAACAAAACAATAGCTTGACACAAAAGATTACAAAATTAGTAAAACTGTGATAAATGAATACTTAATAATTTCAAATATAATAGCATTATAATCCAGAATTAGATAACTGCTTCATTCCATATTTGATTGTAGAGCTAAAGAAAACTCTTCATATAAAATATAGATAAATTTAAGTTGAATAATTCCACTTCAAAATGAGTTAAATTAAATCTATCCTTCTTGAACCAAATAGAATCCTTGTCACATAATTCCCAGTGTTCCACTACTGGTATGTGTAGCTCTAGAAACATTGTGGTAAACTAGTATTCTAGCTTTTTCAATGGCCAAGAGTCTGCAAGAACATTTCTAAATTAATTTGGGAATAATCCCAGACTAAACTGGCAAATAAGAGGGTGAGTGTGTTGAATAGTTGCTAAGTCACACAGTATATAATGTATTAATTGTCTGGGGTAAAACCAAGGTCATTAGGTCATTCCCACAACATGCAAAATGAGTGCATGACAAAGATATATTTGTTGAAGTTAGTAAGAAAGTTAATGAAGCACTCAACCCTATTTTAATCCAGGAACTCCTCTGCAGATAGCCTAATATCTGGGACTGTCTAATCCAAGGTTTTCACCATTTGCTCTGATTTCCACTGTGAGGTAAGCTTGTGAGACAAAGGAATGCCCAAGAATGACAATGGTCTTTTTCATTGAAGGAAAACAAGATTTTATGAAGTTAGTACTGCTGGACTGATGTCTATATCTTAAATAATAATTAGAAGATCACCTGCTTAGACTTTTTGGGCCTTCTGTAGGTTGCCCCAGAGCTGCCAAGTAAGAAGTTTGGGCAACTTTGAATAAGTGGGAGGAGTAAGAGTAAGGGTAAATATTTTGGTGAATTAGGGCACCTCTAAGTTGTTTAAGAAGGACAGTGTTAGTAATCTTGTGACCATCCCTATCAACAAAGCTAAACTGCTGAAATTTGAGGATGGTATTAAATTGCATAGTGTTTTCCCCAGATAAAAGGCATCTGAGTGGATCATTGCTGTTTTGCATTGTAACTTAGTGGCAGAGACCTAATTGATCTATCTTGGATCTGGAGATCTAAATTAATGCTGCGTCTTGAGTGAAAACTACTTCAGGCTACTTAAGACAGCTAATCGATTCAATGACTCTTAAAGCACCAATGCCTGGCCATGTGAATAATGTAGCCTAGAAGTAATTGTTGTAATATAAGTCAGATGTGGCATGTAGGTCTTGCAAGATTGATTTAAAAAAGGATAAGCCTACAGAGTGTCTTTTATCAAGTTTGGAACCTTTTGCACTACTCCACACTTTGAAAACTCTAACTACTATCCAGTTCTTGGTGATGTCAGGAATATCAAAGATTTAAGAGAATAAACTTAAGACTGATAGATTAGCTTTAACTGACACAGGTGTGAGACTCATTAGATTGCAATGATGTGAATACCATAAAATGATATGGGATAACCAATGCTATTCACAAATTTCTAAACTGTGAAGTAAATAAATTAAATGTTTAATTGATGAGGTATAAGCATTCTTAGTACCGATGGACCAAGAATGCCAGAACTAGGAGGCTTTTATCTTTCTCCTGTCAACCAGACTTCTTGTGGAATCAGAATGGGCAGTATGACTGCTTGTGGAACCATTGTTTTGAACTTTTGTACACCTCTGTGTCTGTAACTGAGAAAGTAAATCAGCTAATTTGTTTCCTGAAACAGCAATGTGCTCTGAAGTGAAAGACGTATTGATCTTCAAGGTCAACAGAACTAATAATCTTAACACCAAATGAACACAAAAATGTATGGATGATATTTTAGTTAAGGTTTTAACTATCACTTCATTGTACAAACTAAAAATTAACAGCTTATTCTTAAGTTGTTCTTACCATATAACAATTGATAACCAAATTAGAAAATCTCTAAAAATGGGATGACCCTCCTCCTCCATTAGACCATGTGTTAGGCCATGGAATGGAGAACCAATGTCCACTGAAATAGCCCCCATGCCAAATTTGCCAGACACATTTGTGAATAGTTGAAGAGTATCATTATTTACCAAATTTTCTTGCTAAGAAGATGAACTACTGTAGTCCAAAGAAAATTAGGCCATGATCTGACATTTTTTCTGACCTTTCTGTTGTTCCTGACTCTGCGATGTTTTTTATGACCTTCTCTTAAAAGGTCACCAGTTGGTCTGATAAATGTCCTACCAGGGACTATGGTCCTACACACAAAGTTGAAGAGCTCCAGCAGTTACATGACCTGTCTTATGGTTACCCTGTTAAATAAAAAGAAATTGCTTACAGTAGCAGAAATTTTATTTTATTTTTTTCTGCAGGTTAGAGGAAACAACCTTGGATAATGTTGATCTCAATATCCAAAAATGTTAATACTTTAAGTGGTCCTTCTATTGTTTCTTGGGTTTTCTTGGGAGAGTTTTGAAGTCCTTGACCCTGCATTTTATGGTGGGATGCCTTCTACTGCAAGCATTGCAAATATGAGGAAATCTGCACATGGTCCAGCCACAATTACCAGAATTAAAAGCCCAGAATGATTTATCTTTGTTAGCTGCATGGTATTCCTTTTGACTGTGTTTTATTACTGATTTGTTCACCATGTCACTGGGTCAAGTGTCTGCATGTCTGGTTCCCATTTATTTCCTAAATATATGATCATACAGGTACCAAGACACGCCCCCTTTAAAACGTAGGCCTCCCTTACAATCTGGAAATAAGCTATCAGAGTGGTAGCTATGAAAGAGTCTTTTTCTATTAATACCACCACATAATATATAATCCCAAAAAAAAACAACTATCTCACGACTTTATTTTTAAATTCATGGGTTGATGTCTACCCATTTCCACCTGGGCTTCTACTACATCTCTGGCTCCTGCTAATTCAGTGTGTGTAATTCTGAGAATGCCTTCATAATCTATGATGTCAAAAATATCTGCAAAGTCTCCTTCTCAGATCTTTTTTCTCACTGCTTTGGATATGTGCGCAGTGGTGCTTGAGCCAAATAGCTTGACCACCTGTTGAATGTCTTTGCTGTCATTGTTACTACTGTATGGATTGGAGGGGCCAAAACTGGTACTTGTCAAAATGAGTTAAAGGCAATAATGGGAATTATGATGTATTAGGAATAAACGTGATTGTTGCACTACAAACATTACTTAAACTTTGATATGAAAGGTGCTAGAAACATTAATTAAACTTTGATATGAAAAGCATTAGTGTTACTATTACCCACAGTTGGGGTTAGCCCAACCAGATCCAGCTCAAACACTAGGCAACCTAGGAAGTCACGTAGGGCCCACCACAAAATGTACATTTCTTCTTTAAGAACACACTGCACATGCATTGCATTAAGTTTTGGCATGAACAGTATCTGCTTGTGTGTGAAATGGATGGCAAGTTGATTAACTTATTCAGGCTCAAACCCTATACCTTTTATACAGGACTCTACAGCCTGAATCTTCTACACTAACTGTCAAACAGTCATCAGCAAGGGCATTTCAAGGACTATCGAGTTTCAGTGCATTTTCAAAGAATGTTGAGTTTCTGTGCATATTCAAATAATGTTGAGTTACGATGCATTTTCAATGAATGTTGAGTGTCTGTGCATTTTCAAAGACTGTTGATTTTCTGTGAATTTTCAAAGACTTTTGAGTTTCTGTGCATTTTCAAAGAATGTTGATTTTTCTGTGAATTTTCAAATTCTTTTGAGTTTCTGTGCATTTTGAAGAAATGTTGAGTTTCATGGGAAGAGAAGTTTACTGTTGCAGATGGAAAGTCTATTTTCAATGTGTGACTGTTTTGTTTCACAAATGGCCATCATCAGTGTTTCTGCTATATTTTTTTAAAAGCAGTGTTAGTAGCATAACAGGGAATGCACTTGCTTTTAGTGCAGGAGGCTGTAGGTTCTACCCCCACAATTCTTTTTAATTTCTCCAAGTCTTTTGCAGTTCTAAGACCATGATGAGCATAGACCCCATCCCTAAGTCAAAGTATGATTAAACTTCATGAAATTAGTATCATTCTAATCTTTGCTGATAGCCAAAAGTGCTCTTTGCAGCACCCTCAATGTGCCCAGTAATGACTCCTTCTGCAATTCAAATGAAGTTACATGTATCAGTAAGATATATAAGTACCAATGTAAATTCTTTTTATAAGATCCATTGCTCTTACTACTACTGGAACTGTCTGGGCATCCATCCTCCACATTGCCCTTGTTTCTGCCTGAAAATCCTGGTATTTAGTGACTTTGTGTCTCTCTATAACACACTATAGACACTGGGTGTAGCAATTTCAATGAACAATACTACTTTTATTTTATTTTCTTGAACTGCTATATCTGGTTTTCTCACATCTATTTTTTGAACTGTTGGTAATGAGTGATCCCATGTAATATAAACTTATTCATTTTCTATAACACTTTGTGGTTCATGTTTCTACTTTTTTCAGCTACTTCAATACTATAATGTTTGCACTGTCCACAATGCAACAGTCTTGCCATATTATTATGCCTTTCAGTATACAGCCATTCTGCCATTAGTATATCACAACCAGCAATAAGATTTGCAACTGTTTCCAATTCTGTTTTACAAAACCTACATTTGTCTGTTTTTCCCACATGTTCAATGGACTTAGTAAACCAATGGGAATGAAGTCCACTATCCTGGGTTGCCAATATTAACCTTTTGTCTTTTGATTTAAAATCACCCCTGATTAATCATTCCTGTGTTCGATCCTAATCAACATGAGGTTGTCCCAAGAGTTTTCTATACTTGCAACTATATTTATATATTTTCCACATTTCTTGCCTTCTCATCTGATCCTTCACTTTTTATTCTTTCTTTCGTTTTTTGGTACATTCAGTTGTTGCCTGAGTTTTATCTATTTCTGGTTTGATTTCCATTCACACGTGACGCCAATATGCTTCTGCTAAACTAAGCAGGGAAGTCATTTTATTTTATTTATTTTACATTTGGTAACCGGGAAAGTCCATCTGGACTGGCAGTCCTTTTTCAGCGGAGGCCCGGGGAGAAAAGCTCCACATTTCAGTACAGTATTGGTACAAACATAACAGAGAAAAACATAAATAATAGTTACAATTTTTAAGCATAATGAACAATGAACATGCATGAAAAATATTTACACAATGAACAATGAACAAGCATGAAAGTATTTATTTATGTCAAGATGTATAGATGTGTAGAGTTCTTATATTAGATAAAATTGTGAGGCCAGTCAACAATATGGAAATATTGCAAATGGATGTTGTATAACAATCAAGTCATATTAGAATTATTCTCCTCATGTTTTAAAACTTTCACTATGTTTGGGTCAGCAGATATGTATGTGGTCCTACAGTTTCAGATTTATACATGCAATCAATTTTGAGGAGGATCACACCTCCTTCAGAACAGGGAATATATAGTCTTGGTATACACTGATTTTTATAAATCATGTGATGTACATGGAGCACCTTTCTTGTTTTCCTGTCCAACGTATCCAACACCTTTTGGGGCCAGTCAGTAACTCCAAAACTGTACTTTAGAACAGGATGAGCAAATTAGTTTATAGCTTGGATTTTGTTTCCTAGATGTCAATACTGTTTTCAGTATTAATTTAAGTCTTCTAAAATATTTCTTACTAAGTTTTATTCACAATTGTTCATGTTTTATTGTTGATCCTTCATCAGTTCCCAAATATTCTACACTCCCTCTTGCAAATGTTCTTTTATATCACATTCCTGTCCCAAACTGATTTTTTTCTTGGTGCTTCAGCTTCCCTGATTTTAAAGGTTGCTTTTGCACATTTATCAAGAGCAAATGACATTCTTATATCATCTGAAACAAGTTTTGACCCCTTGCAGTTGTACTTTCAGTTTCTCATCTGATGAACTGTACAGTTTTAAATCATGCACACAAAGAAGATGAGAAGTCTTTACATTTTATTGTTTTCTGGAAGCCAAACTGTAGCCATGATCTAATGTGTTAAGGAGGCAGCTTAACAGGTTAAGGGCAAGACAAAAAAGCAGTTGTGACAAAGGGTCACCCTAGAATATTATCCCCCTTTGGATTTTTATCCCTGCAATAATAATTTGTCTTTTATCATGGTTTAACTGCAAAGTGATTTGCCACTGTTTCATGGTGACTGTAGTGTAATCAATCAGAGTAGGGTGTATCTTATACATTTTTAAGCCATCTTTTATCCATGAATGTAGTATACTGTTAAATGCTTTTTTGTAATCTATCCATGCCATACTTAGATTCTTCCCCTTTTTATAGTTCTCCATTATGGCTTTATTTAACAATAAATTATCCTTTGTTCCATATGACTTTCTTTTATTACCCTTTTTCTTTCTTTCTTTTGCCTCAATTGAGTTTATTCTAAATGACTATATACTCTGCATCAATTGCAGTGTTTATATGTTGTCAGAAGACAAGTTATTGGCTATAGTTTTTAGGATACCCCATAGGTTCACTCTTAAGTAGGAGCACTGTTTTTCTTGTTGTTAACTAGGTTGGTGTCTGTTCATATGCATACAAATAGTTCTTACTTATGGCTAAATCTTCATGTAAAGATGTTAAGACTTTTAGCCAGATTTGTAGACACCCACCAGTAACCAACAAATAAAACAAACCCTCTGAAAAAAGCAGCAAAAAGAGGGAAAATTCCATCAATTCCACTTTATTCACCAGTAACAAATGGATTGAGTACTTTCATAAGCTTGTAACACAACTTCATCAGAATTTACTTTTAGCCAAATGTTAGGTACTGCATCTGGGCCTGGGGTTTTCCATTTGGAGCTTTTTGTAATTTTGTTTCAATCTCTTGGGCTGTTACTTCATCCTGTTTCATATTCTGCACTTTTGAATTTCTTATTATTTATTTCACTTCTATCCATTCAGCATCTTTGTTATGTTCCATAGGATCTTCAAAGATATTTCTTCAAAATGTATTTATTTCTTCTTTTTTTGGTGGTGTTTCAATTCCTTTTGCCTTGTTTCTCAGTTCTCTATAAAACTTTTTTGAGTCATCAATAAATTGCTTATTTTGTACTTTTCCTTTATATTTATCTGCATATCTTCTGAGTTTTTCTACCTGTGCTGATAATTTTAGTTTATCATTTGCGATAGTGCACAACAAATCCTGATCTGTTCTGGTAATGTGCATTGCTTTTAACACGTCTATCTTTCTCAGTATTTTTGTTGATCCATTCCCTCTTCTATACTCTTCTAACAGTGGCACCTCTTGTCTTAATTGGCTTGTAGTCTTCTCTGTTCAATACTTCCATGATGGCATTTGATTTGTTTCCCTTCCTTTCCCTTACTGTCCTATGTTTTTGTGGTAAGACTTTATTTGTTATTAACTTAGATATACAATAATATATCCTCATATTGCATGAATCTCTATGAACATTCCTAATTACTATGTTCATTTGTTTTATCAAACTTTTATTTTTTGGGGTTTTGTTGACTTTCTGTAGTAATGTTATTTCATTGAACTTAATATGTCTGCCCATTTCTATTAAATCAAGCAACTCTTCCCTTAGATCATGTTCTTCTAAACTGAGGGCACATTCTTTGTTCTCCATTTCCTGTGGGCATTTTACAGAAAGTTCCAGAGCATCTTCCTGTGCTACATTCTCTTCAGTTTCATCCTGTATCATCCATTGCTCTGTCACATGGGAACTCACTGGCCTATCACTCCACAACACCGACTGTCAGAGTTGCAACAGTTTCCTGTTCTTTCCTTTGCTATGCAACTCCAACGAAATTTTGTACTGGTTTCCCGTGGAAGGCTTCAAAGTATCTTCATATGGCAACTGACCAAATGTTTCCTGTTCCCCTGGTTTCTCCTTAATTTGGGGATCCATTGCTTCATCCTGCTGTGATGTTATTAAAATTAGATTTTCTACAATAAATCCTTTACTTCACAGGAAATCCTGTTTCTATTTCTGCTTTGCTTATTTGTTTTCTTATTTTTTGTATTGTAAAGGTTTCCATATCTGGATGCTTTTGTCTGTATTTCTCTTGAAATTTCTTTGGTGCTGCTCTTTTTGTATTGATTAGTTTTGCTTTCTCCTTTACATAAATATTGTACCATATTAAATCTCTTTCTCTTCCCATGTCCATATTTCTACTTCAGATGTCTCCTGCTACTCCTGTTTCTCCTTACTTGTGGGACTCATGTTCTATCATGCTGTGATATAACTTGTGTTAGATTTTCTGCACTAAATCCTTCACTTCACAGGTATTCCATAACATCAGCCTCTACTTTTTACTAATCTTCTGTTCTCATAGGCGCCGGAAGCTGTTAAAGACTGGGGGGGGGGGTGGAGGGGGGGCACTTAGTAGACTAAAAAGGGTAATTTTTTTATAACTATTTACTACCAC
Organism: Protopterus annectens; assembly: GCF_019279795.1. NCBI lineage: Eukaryota > Metazoa > Chordata > Ceratodontiformes > Protopteridae > Protopterus > Protopterus annectens. The sequence goes on from NC_056749.1 coordinate 837,314,619, forward strand.
AACATAGGTTCACTTGGAGGACCTTTTAAGCTTAGCCAATTCCCTTTTGGTGCTTGAATTAACATTTTCTTATTGGTCTTAGCTATCCCCATGGCTGATAATTGTATATTAGCCCTAGTGAGAACAACTGTGATCATACCATAGATAATTTGAGGGGACCCATGTAATGGATGCAACATTTAGGAACTGCCTTTATCCATTAGTGGCATGAGGGGAAATCCTGTACATTTTCTATTACCCATCCTTAGATCTAAGTTGCATTTGAATATGGATGGATCAGCTTTGCTTTATTTTTATGGATAGTCTGTTCCAGAACAGTGGTAGCCTCTGTGATATATATCCATCTCTTCACAACATTCAGTTTAGATACCTGGACTGAGTATTTCTGATGCCATTTGACTCGCTGATGTTCAGTAGGTCCATCTGTATTATGTCGGAGGATGCTTTGTATGCCAGACATGTCACCTCTAAGCACTTTGTAGGATACTGAGTATAGTAATAAATCTTTGAGGTGGCCCATGCAAGACCTATTGTTTAGGACTTGTATCCTTTTAGTAAGGTATCTCTGAAGGTATTCCAATTGTTGCTTGGGGCTGGACAGATACATGCCAAAGTGGGCATTACACAAAATGATTGACATAATGAGAGCTTTGTAAAGGGGGACAACATCATCTCTAGATCTAGTCACAATAAATTTGTTTATAAGCTGTGCAATATAGAAAGGCTTTATGACTCTGGGCACATGTTGGTCAAAAGTTAGGTCACTGTACCCCGAGTTCCCAAATGCCAAACAAATGGATCAGTTCTCACAGGGCATTGTCATGATTTTGACACCAGTTATTATTTGGGACAGACCTTCCTGCATGATGGTTAAGTCATTTGGGGATTCAATAACTTCTCCTAGCTTGCAGTCATCTCAAACTTAGCTGGTCAAAGCTCTTTGGTATTTCCTTTTACTTTTGAGATGTATATGCCAAACAGGAAAAAGTCTCAGCACCGAACCCTGGGGAACTCAATTGGTGACTGGTCTCTTCCCGTTTTGATCTCCTGCATCCTGTGAGGCAAGTTGGCAATGCAGCTGTTGATGTAAGTGTTTGCTCCTACATTATTCATCTTTTGTACTACAACTGAGTAGGGGATTGTGTCAAAAGGCTTGGCCAGGTCAAGGTAAAGTGGTGTGAACTGTTTTACCTTCATCCATTGCTTTGGTAACAAGGGTAAAGCTTAAAATTTGTCCATGATTTTGAGCTTTTCACACTTTCCTCTGGGCTGTTTTCAAACACATTTCTAGAGCCATGCATACATGTATGCATTCCTTGATTCACCTTCCTGATTGTATTAAATTATATTCCTTGTATAATACAGCACACTTGTTAGATTTAAGTTAGATCGCATTTTAAATTTATTATTTAAACATTTTTCCAGTAGGCAATGAAACAAAAATGCATTAATCAATAATGACAAAACTGCCCTATTCAGAACATTTCCATCATAAAGGTCTACTTCCACACACAACTGCATTTTAAATTTATTGTTTGAACATTTTTCCAGTAGTTCATGAAGCAAAATGCATGCACCAATAATGACAAAACTGTCCTATTCAGAACATTTCCATCATAAAGGTCTACTTCCACACACAACTGCATTTTAAATTTGTTTAAAAATTTTTCCAGTAGGCAATGAAGCAAAATGCATGCACCAATAATGACAAAACTGCCCTATTCAGAACATTTCCATGATAACAGTCTACTTCCACACACAATATATAAATACAGAATCACAGCAGAGTGTAAGCCACAGGCATGTTGCACAGCTTCTTGAACTTATTTTCAATTGGGGGGGGGGGGTTGGCAAATGGCCAAAAAACAAGGACATTTTAAACATTGCGTGTATAATTTTGGAAAGTTGCTTGCATAAAACATTGTTACCAGCATGCATTTCACTGCCAAGTCTTGTACCCAGAATACTGTGCACTGCAGTCAGAGCAACATACCACTAAACTAAACCAGCAGTTTCTTGAAAGACAGTAAGACAAACTTAAATGGCTATCATATCATTTAGTAAATTCAGTTTTCACTTCTCACCATAGCTCTCAACCTCTTAGCACAAAAATACAGAACAAAGCCAATAATGGGGGAATACAGTCCCAAAATAGGGACACATTTCAAATACTGATTTCATAATTGCTAGAATAAAAGGTTTTGTTTTGCCACTCCTGCAACCCAATAAGAACAGAACAAAAATGTGAGGCATAAATTCACAAGTGATAGTGGCTAGGGGCTTTAGGCTCTTTTTACCTGTACTCAAGGTACAGGGTTTGAGCCTGAGTACCTCTAGCCACCAGATGTACCCTGCTGGGGGCATTTACCTATGCACACACACACACTGCTGCTCCACTCTGCAATTAGTGTACTCAGTCTGATAGACAGACTCTCCGTTCCCCTGTTCTGCAATTAACTCCTGTCCTACAGTCCAGATGCAGCAAACAAACTCCATTCTGCAGCAGCTTCTGAATATCCCGCTCGCAAAAGCTGGAAATGTGCTGATGTCATCACTTGCAAATAACAGCCAGAAATGCGCTGACATCATCGTGGCAAATGAAACCACTCACAAAAAAAAAGCCAGGAGGTGTGGAAAGGGACAGAGGTAATCTGCAAAAGTGGGGGGGGGGCTCCCCTTCCCCCACACTGTATGGTTCTAGCACCCATGTCTGTTCTACAATCCCTCTTTGTGATTTTATCTTTTGTATTATGAAATATTTCATATCTGGATGCCTTTGCCTGGATTTCCCTTCAGATCTCTTTAGGGCTGCTTTTTTTTTGTATTGATTAATTTGGCTTTTTCCTTTGCATAAATATTGCACCATGTCAGATCTCTCTTTCTTTTCCATGTCAAGTGATGCTGTATTATACAAGGAGTATAATTTAAGATAATCAGGATAGTGCGTCAAAGAACACATGCATGTATGCATTGTCCAAATAATGTGAGCAAGGGGCTTCTGCTTTGAAAACAGCCCAAAGGTAAACTTAATCCATCACTGGCCAGATGCATTTTCTTTGAATGTGGGATTCACTGCCGTTTCAGTGAATGTGAGTTTCAGTGAGACTGTATTGTTTTGTTTAGCAAATGGCTATCAGTGTTTGTGCTAAAAAATTTTAAATATCTCTAATCATTGTAGAAGAAAAGAAGAAAACAGTAGACAGGTTTAAACAGTATTTATTGTAAATGGGGAGAAATAGCCAAGTAATAGGACACTGGAAAGGCTGGGAGGGTGCTGCCGGGGGGGGGGGGGGTCTGATCCATTACCCTGTCTAGATCCCCATTTAACCATGGTCCATCTATGAGCCAGACCCCCATCCATATTTGTACACCCTAAATGGTCCATTTACAGTGCGAGATGCACACGATGGCACACTGTTTTGTATCTAGTAAGCGGCTCTACATGCTGGGTAGAGACACAAACAAGGTAAACACCGTGGCATGCTAATTACAGCATAAGCAGCTGAATTGTAGGCTAATCAACCAATCCAAGATGGAGGAGCTATTCAACAAGCTATAAAGCAACTGTGTAGATTCAGTGCTGGTTTTTCCTGCAAATCCCAAAGCCTATTGGAATACAGCCACGGAAAGTAGTCTAGACAGAAACAGTGTTAGGGACTGCTGTTGCTTTAATTCATGTGTATGGGCAACAGACTGAAATCTATCCTGCTGCTTAAAGACCACAGCCAAGAAGGAAAAGAGTTTTCGGACCCTGTTTAACTTATCACAAATTGTAGAGTGCTGCAGGATGGATAGAGACACACACCACAGGAATTCTGCATCTTCTGTCATCTTCAACTCAGAGCCAGGTTTAACCGAGGGAAACCAATACCAGTGGAGACAAAGGTATGTGTAGCACTTAGTACTTTACCTACAGGAACCTTTCGGAGACCAACAGGGGACATGCTGGAGGTTTCACAGGCATCAGCATCCAGGATCCTGCATCAATTCCTGAATGCTATGCTCTAACATGCCAGTGGCGACATATATTTTCCCTGTACTCCTGAGGACAGGGCCACAGATATGCAGGAGTTCTACCCTGTAGTACACTACCCTGAAGTACTGGGTGGCATAGATTGTACACATATAGGAATTAAGGTACCACCCAGGGAACAAAGAAGGCTCTACATAAATAGAAAAGACTTCCACTTTTAACTGTCAGGACATGTGTAATGCCAATGGAATCATCTTGAACATGTGTGCTGGCAACCCAAGCAGTTACCACCACTCACATATCTGGCACACCTCCCAGCTGTATCAGATGTTCACTAGGGGGCATAATCCCAGAGGATCACTTACTGAGGGATGCAGGTTATGCACTGCAACTATGCCTGATGACGACCATCAGAAATGCACACACACCCAGTGAAGAATGCCATAATGAGGCACACGCTGAAACCAGAAATATCATAGAGCATGTGTTTGGCTGCTGAAATCATGGTTCTGGTGCCTAGATACATCTGGGGGAGCCCTGCAGTACAATACATGTATGAAATATTTACTGTCGGTGTCATGCTACACAACATCGTCCCGAGAAAGCAGATTCAGCAGGATCAACAAGGGGAAGGGGCACACATCCCACCACCAATTGCAAGGTCACCACAGCCACATGCAGGTGAGGAGTCAGAGAGGTAACCAGCAGCTGCTGTGGGTGTATGCAGATGTAGGCATGCTCAATATGGCCTCGCATTGGCTAAGAGTCAATGCACAGCACACTCACTCACCACCTAAGGGGATAAAACCTTCATCCTGCACACATACATATAGTAATATTGATGCCATGCAATGCTCACAACCTTTACCTGCCCATAATGGCTGTGTACTCCTAGCATCAGATAGACTTAGCCCTGAACTAAAACTGTAAATTCTGAACCTGAAGTGAATTGTGTAATAATATGAATGGCTGACATATATTTGCATCTTGTTAATTGGTAATGTGAGCAAGTAAAAGGTGGGTGATTTGTACAGAAATTACCTTAACATGTGACACCAGAGACTTATGTGACTAAACATGTCCTCTATCAAGTAGTAGGCCTCAGGCATCAAAGATTCACACAGTCATACCTCTCAAAAGTAGTGATGCTCACCACATGCTCTCAGTTTAGCATCATACATTTGTACTATCATTAAAAATGGAAGTTAGAAAGTAATGAGACACATTTCAGTTTCAGACTTAACAATAATGATGTAAAAAAGTGTGATGCTATCAACTGTCTAACTTTCTAAGACCAATATAAGTCAAAGGTACAATTAGCAAACAACATCATGATATCAGAAATACATATATACTAAGCGCTAAGTCAGTTATGCACCCTGAGCATCAGACACAAATGCTATGTATCCCTGAATCCAAAATATAGAAAATAGGATTATGGCGCAGTTATCACTTGCAGAGGGTGTTGTGGGGGGGGGGGGCAGGAAGCCTTGGCTGGCACAAAAGGTTGGAGAGTGTGTGTAAGTAAGAAAGAGAAGCAAGAAGACACTTGGATAAAGTAACAAATGGCCACTGAGACAGAATGAGCTTTAAGCTTCACAGTTGAACCATGTAACTGTTGTGTGTGTATCTGTATGGGTCCTTCAGGTGAAATTAGTGTGTGAGTGTCTGCATCAACACATCCAAGCTCTGTGCTAGCACTACATCTTGGTATGTTGGACAGATGTGAGCCATGCATGGTAGAGGTGGCATTTCATTGTTGTCATATCTGACCACAAGAACTGGCTCTGCCAGAAGTTGCATTGGCACATCCATGTAAATGGTCAGACGCACTGCTGCTACCTGAATGTGAATGATGTCTGCTGGATAAGCTCCCTTCGTGAGGATGCCAAGGACCACACCCCCATTGCCTGCCACATCTGGGTGTGAACACCCCAACCACTGACAGAACAGTGGAAGTAGTGTCACTATGGAAGCATGATCAGGCACGGTCACATCAGCCACCAGCCGATGATTTGGCTGACCTACACCAGTGAGGATGCCATCCCCCTCCCCGCAGACATCCCATCACAGACACCACCCATTCCAACATGTCATTCATCTGAACCATTGAATTGGCACTTCAGTGGAGGCAGTCGCACATGTCAGCTTGTGCCACATCTACAACCCTAAGCATTTCACTGAAGGACCTATAGGAATGTGTCTGTGCCTCATGGCAGCCCTAAACATACGTTGAGTGGCATTGGAAGATACACCTGAATCAGGTGGAGGATGGGCAGCAAGACTTCTCTGAGCACCCATAACAACCCTCATGTGTGGCACCTCACCCACACTTTGGCTAAGGCAGAGTTAACAGGCAATGAAGCTGCAGTAACCACACTTCCCAGACAGAGTGCCTTAACCTCCACCTGTCCAATGTAGGCTTACTGGCTGTGTCCAAAAGAATTACAGGAGATGGCTGAATGTCAACATCAGTATCAGATTCAACCTCTGCATGCCCTGACTGTGCGTGTGTTTGTCCACCATCATTATCAGAGTCTGCCAATACTCTGCCATCAGGTGGTAAGTGTTCTACACTTCCACTGTCAGGATCACCTATGATAATAATAAACAAACACAGGAAATAAATTAATGGCTACACTACTATAATCAAATGTATGCTAACAAACTAACAGTGGTGCCACTATTACGGACAGTACAGAAATACAGATAAGAGTGCTGACACCTACATCACATGTATGAATAAAATATAAAAAATATTGAACTGCTCATCACTACTAACAAAAGATATTTGGCTTACCATGTGCAGTTGATGCTATACTTCCCATGGATGATGGTCCTGGAAGAAGTTAAGCAAAAGGTAAGGACAACATCATTACAATTAACAGCAATAGAGGGAGTTAAAACTTTTTGTCCTTTATATGTCCATTAACTATACTTTCAATGAGAACTTGGATGATAAGCTCAACCTAAGCCCATGTGTAATCAATCAGAATGTGTTGCTAACTGTAGAAATCTACAATTCCTTCCCCCAAAAAAGTATTGTTAAACATAACTTATGTATTGCTGTCAATATTTTACTATATAACAGTTTTTAACAATTGAGATACATAAGTCTGCCTGGAAGCTGTTCCTAGGGCATGCTTGCTAGCTCTGAAACAGTCGCACCGATGTCAAGCGCATGCTGTTCTGCACTTACCTGGGAGCTGTCTGGATCCCTGACAGTGGACAGGATCTCTTCATTTGCTGTTAATGGGGGGTTTTAGCAGGCCACCTGGTACCCATCTGATCATGAGCCATTGCAGTTCTATACAGATGAGATCATGTCAGTGACCCTATGGCATACCTGATCATATGTCCTGCTGTGGCCAGCTACTGCATTCACATCAGCAACTATCTGCTGCCAATTCTCCATTCTGTCTGACATATCTCCATGCCCCCTCTCAAGCAGAAAAGCACCATGTCATCTAAAAGCTTCCACAATTACCTGATACTCAGGGTCACTGAAGGGAGATTTTCGAGAAATGGGATGTCTGGCTGCCATGGTCCTAGGTGACCTGAAATGCAACAGAAGGATAATACACATAAGTATCACATAACTAAAAGTCCTGTTTCCAGATAACACATAAAAGGTAGCATTTCACTATTACCCACTGGAGAAGCATAAAACAGTCAAGATATTGAAATATAAAAAAAGGAATTGTGTGGTTGTAACATATTACATTCATACACACAAAGCAAGGTTGGATGCAAAACAAGGAGAGTAACAATAGCAACACACCCTTGCTTGTACCAAAACAGAAATGCAACTTTGCTCCCTCACCTCCAAAAGAACAGGTAAATGACACATTTTGCTAACAAGCCATCATTGAATTGCTAAAAATGCTATCAAATTAACTGTCCCTGAAACATGTCTATTGATTTAATACAGAACATTGCATTTTAAGTTATTGTCAGTCATGTATACTTGTGGCCAGCACACCCTAGAGGTGTGTATGGTTCATCCTAGAAGGCTAACATGCCTGTGTCATTGATAATATAGAACATTTACCATTTCACGGAAATAACAATAGAAGACTATACACAGAAAAAAGCAGTTGTAACATTAGCAGTTGTGATGATAATTAATAAGGTCTACATTTGAGACAGTGAAATGCCCTGACAAACATACCCATTCCATCAGTACACTTCTAAGAAATGCATACAGATAAAAGTAGCATTCACTAATGCAAATATATATTAACAGATTTTTCTTAATGACATTTCAGAATATGCAGAATATAGCTGAAAAATGAAAGCATGCATTCTCAAGGTCAGCAATATTCTGATCAGATATATCCCAAAGTAATATCCTCTTCTATGTTATACACATAAACAAGTCTTCTCACCTTCAGGTTCCTTAGCTACGCAGTTCCTTTTTTATAGTGTAGATTCAGGGTTGTGAACACAGTGAAGATGCAAATGAGGTGTGAACTCATTGGAATTGCTGAATCCCAATTACTTTGCTCCATGTAACTGATGTAAACATAGTTCTGGCACTCCCTCAGAGTTTGTTGCTAATGGATTGCAACTCCAAATGATTACTGGTAGGGAATAGGAAAACAGAACAGCAATTCAGACTGCCCTAACTCTAGTGGGTGTGTCAGACAGGTTAGACTTAGAAAGTATAGAAGTAATTGCATCAAGGTTTTAAATGTAAGTAAGCAGCATACATTTCACAGTTTCTGTTCAGTAACATCCAACTTCCCCTTTATTTCTTGATACCTGCATATTATTGCCATTTAATATCCTCACACATATTAAGGACAATGATACAGAATGCCTTACAGACTGCATGTCTCAGATTACTGCTCAGATAAGACAAGAATGAACAACAAACACAGAGCGATAAGACAGAGCTGCATTTTGGAAAGCAATAGTCAGAAATGGCTGTGTGAAAACACATACTCGGTGCACTACATTTCAAATGAATACATGTGCAAACAACTGTCATATGTTGTGTTAGTGCTGTAGATGATGATGCAGTTGGTTGCATGCAGAATGATTTCAGTTCCCTGCTGCAAAGCTGTTTTTGTGACAAAGAGAGATAGGACGCCCTTACTGTGTTCTGAAGGTTCATCGGGTGAGAGTTCAAATCCAGACATATGTAAATTTATTTTGTGTGTACCACCAAAAATGGTGAAGGGTTTATTTCATAGATTGTTTTTCTTCATTTCAACTAATTTTCCCTTTTTATTTTTATTTATTTATTTATTGCTTTTTTTTATGCCAGTATTTGCACGGTGAGCAGCTTAACTCAAACAAGGGAAACAGAGAAACACAATGAATGCCAGGTTTAACTATGCTTATCTAGTTTGGGCAATGCTTATCATTGCACAAACCTGGACTACTAACCCATACAGGAATCAGACAGAACACCTGCAGATAGGGGGTAGACAGCGTTAAGGTCAAAAGGATGCGTTGTTGCAATATTTGCTTTCTATCACGGAATGCCACTAAGCGATGTCGCACAAAAGTCAGCAAGGTTCTCCAACACTTGCAGACATTGAACACCTGCAGACAGGATGCAGTCAATAATTTAAAAAGGATACATTCTAGTTTTGTTGGGCACCACACAAACATGCTAAGCGGGGCTGCACGATGGTTAACACACAAAACTTAAGAATACATAAGGAATTATGCAACTGTCATTTAACTGTGGCAGCAGGTGTAAGTGTAGGACTGCAATACAGATGGTCCTTGGTGCAAATACAGGAAGTGCCACATACTTTTACTGTTGTGACAGTCCAGTTTATAGGAATTAATAGAAAAATATACAAGTGTTAGTTCAACATTCTTGTGGCAACAGGTGTAAGTGTAGATCTGCTATGCACATGGTCCTGGGCCCTAATAAAGGACATTCCAGATAGTTTTACCGTTGTTCCATTTCACATTATATTAACTTCCACTTGTAACACTTTAGATAATGAAGCTTATAGGAATTATATGTATGAGGGATAAGACACCCTTACTGTGTTTTCAGTTGTATGACTGAGGGTATACTGTCTACTATATTTCTGTATAAATCTGCTATATGGAATTGGATGGCCTTGACACTTAAATGAGACACATACATAAATTAATCTATGTACAAGAATTTTGTCAGGTCACACACATACATGGTTAACACCTGAAATCAATGGTATTTATAACTTACTCATGACTATGTCTAAGCACCACTTCTTCTGTGACAAAGATGTAAAATCACCACTGTGGAAGAAAAAAAAATTTTAACACACCTTTATTGAATTATCACTTGTGACACAGGCAAATTTACATTTATACAAAAATAGTTAAACTATATTAACAAATTAATAGTAACAAACATTATATTTCACATATATTGCTATGTATCATATAACCTAAGCAACATTTCATAAATTATTCAATTCTTGCCCTTTTTTAAACAAGAAACATCTTTATTAAACCATCACTTACAACATAAGCAATCATACATTTATATAAATGAAAACAAACCACACCAACATGATCCTAGTTGCAAGCATTTTACATCACAAACCATATTGACACACTCACAGTTGCAAACATTATATATCACTTATAATCTACCAAATAATTTTCAGTCAAACATTACATAGCTCATTTAAGTCCCGCCTTCTTTTAAACCTCATTCCTCTCCTGTATGTATTGTTCCCATAATTCTTATTTTTTCCTACGTAGTTTGCCCTCTGTTACTATATTCACTACTTCTAATATAGGTTTAGATTTTGATTTCCATTTTCTAGTAATCGCTTTTTGCCAGTCACCATAATTAGACACAGTAAGGCCTTACCATGTCTAGGCAATTTCAGTTCTGTATCATAACTCAGTAAAATCATCTCACTCATCACATCAATCTGCCCACCAGCATCTCCACAGTACATCCTGCATGGAATCCTTAAAGTCCACCAACCAACAGCACTCCAAGCAAATATGTTCCCAAGTACCTCTTTTTTCCCCGTAACAACTCCAGCATTTAGGTTCATAGGTAGAAACTAGGCTATCGGTCCAAGGGCCTATGTAAGCCTAGCCAACAAGGTACCCTGGCTTATGCCACCCAAGAAAGTTATTTTCCTGTGCCACTGTCGAGCAGAGACACAGAAGTGATCCTCAGGGTATATTTCCTATTTACCATCCACTCATCAGGATTTTTCTTGAAGAGTGCTAATGAAGAACTTTGCTTGACATAGATGGGTAGCCTGTTCCAGATTATGGGTAGTCTCTGGGACAGGAATCTATCCCACCAGCATATCCTGTTTATTGTGGTGACAAGGATTAGGTCCCTAGAGCATGTAGCTCAGAGGGATTGGGATTTCTTTAGGTGTAGCATGTCCAACAGCTCTGGGTTTGACATAGCTTTATATGTTAGGCAGAGATCACCTCTGCCTAGGCGATATGCTATGGAGTAAAGCTGGATTTTTTTTTAGATGGTCTGTGTAGGGCATTTGTTTCCTGTCTATCTGAAGAAAAATTCTCTGGCATCTACTTGGGGTGAAAAATATCTATGCAAACATTTCCAAGCAAAAATCCTTAATCTTCTAGATTTTGTTGCATATTAGGGAGACATACATATATATCCTCCCATTGTTTCTTTGCTTATCCAATCTCTTTTCCAATCCTTTCTAACCTCCTATGAATGATTCTTACAGTTATCATGTAATATTTTATATGCTCTACTAGTTATTCCTTTTTTAATTGCAGTATCTGTTCTAGATTCTACTAACAACTCTTCCAGTGCTGGTCTTTCACTTAGGATCCCCCTATTTCTTTCGCTTTGCCTATAGTCTGATATCAATCCTTGATAGGGAAGGCAACCTCTAACCTGCAGTCCAAATAAATATTTGTCACTTCCCTTATATTACCTCTCTCTCTGTCTCTAGTTATTTGCTCCCAATACCTTGGTTCCTTTGCCAGTTTTCTCCAATACATTCCAGAACCCTATTGCTTATTGTCTGTATCCCTAATTGCAATCATCCCTATCAGCAGAATCTCCTTTCTCTATTCCCATGTTGGCTTAGTTCTTAGAATACTTTCTTCTACTTAATGGATATAATATTCTGTATGATTATTGTTATTCTCCTTAAAGGTCTGAATCCAAATTCCCAGTCTCTCCTTGTTTCTTGAGCTTCTCCCCTGTTTCAACATCATCCGTTTCCACTTTGAATTATAATTTTTTGTTTGGGTTATATACAGGAGCCTTAACTGTGCAGTTTTGAAATACCCCTTCAAATTGGGCAATCTCAATCTGCCTTGTTCTACTGGAAGAATCAGCTTATTCCCACTTGGCTCTTGCTGCTTCCCCTCGCAGATAAAGTTCTTCGGCTCTTTATTAAAATTGCTATTCACAACTTTTCCTCTGGTTGATAAAAATATGCCTGGCCTGTGTATAAGATTAAAGGAACTAAAAACATTTTGACTCCTTGTATCTTACTATCCATATTCATATCCATATAACAAAGCTTATAGTAATGAAGTGGCTGAAAAACATTGGAAACATGAGCCACAAAGCATCATAGAAAATGATGAAGTCTACATCACATGCGATCATCCATTACCAACAGTTCAAAAGATAGATGCTAGAAAACCGGATGCAGTGGTCCAAGAAAAGAAGACAAAAGTAACATTGATCATTGAAATCACCACACCCAGTGACTATATTGTCCTGTGCACAGAGAGACACAAAGTCATAAAATATCAGGATTTGCAAGCAGAAATGAGAGCAATATGGAAGAAAGATACACAGATTGTTCCAATAGTAGTAGGAGCAACAGGTCTTATAAAAAAAGAGTCTACAATCATATTTAGATATGCTACCAATAGATGTAACTCCATACGAACTGCAGAAGAAGTCATTACTGGGAACATTGCGGGTGCTGCAAAGACCACTTTTTTCTGACATCAAAAAGTGAAGCAATACTAATTTCATGAACTTGAATTGTACTTTGACTTAGGAATGGGGTCCATTCCCATCATGGTATTAGAAACACAAAATATTTGGAGAAATTAAAAAAAAACAAAGCTTCCATTTTCTCAGTTTTTGTATTATCTTTTGTTTTAGTCTCTTGCACATATCCTTAGATGCCACACCAGAATCATTTTTAATGTATACTCCTCCCCATAAATACGGATATTGCTGGACCAATTCATGTGTGGTACATAATTTACCGCTATTGCTTTTGTTTTAGCTTTATTAGTTTTGTATCCCTAAAAGATTTGAAACTGTTTCAAAATGTTCCACAACACTGTAATGTCTCTTTCTGGTTTTGTCAGGTATAAAATAATACCATCAGCAAACAGAGCCAGCTTTTTTTGACTACCATACCAATTATATCTTTGATTTTCTGAGTCCCTTATTTTCTTTGCCAGTGGTTCTAAATGTATTGCAAATAACAAAGGAGAAAGAGGACACCCCTGCCTGGTGTTGCTTGTCACATGTATTCAAAAGAGATGATGAAGTGATGTATGGGTTCAAGATATTTATTGTACATAAACACATCAGGAGTTGTAACTGGAACATGAACTTACGTTAACTAACTGATTAATTACTTCAAACGCACACGCATGTGTGTCTCCATTCATGCCTGCATTCACTCTGGCTGACTGTACAAAATGACACTCATCTTGCATAGGCTCAGTAACTTATATGTATGTGCTATCTAGCTACACTGGCTGACTAGGTTCAATATACTCAATTATCTACATCCTCCCTGTTTAATTTGCTTGACATGGAATGGGAGAACAAAACATTTTACAAGCTACATATCACATTAACATTTCAACAACAAATAACCTCAAGTCCAAGTCGCTGTGTATTTCGGTTTGGGTCAGAAAATTCTACCTGATCTGGTCACATAGAAATTATGACTGGGTTTAGCAACAGGGACAGTCTGTGGGGATTATTTCTCAATTGGAACTTCAGGGGTTGCATCAGGATTACTTGAAGAAAGTACACTGTTCTCTGGAATTCAAACAAGTATAGAGTCACTTTTAGAAATAGAATCTCTGGCACAGGCAATCTGCTGTGTGACTGGTTCAGAGACTGGAAGTGTATGTCTTTCATTCTTTCTGAAATCCATTCCTTCAGACTGTACTTCAGATTTCGGTTTTTCACAAAGATTTTTGATGATACCCACTCAGTCATATCCTTTAGATGTTTGCATCCTCACAACTTTTCCTTGTCTTAATGGTATAAGGGGTTTGCTGGATTTGTCGTAGTACAACCTTTGTGACTGACGTTTTCTCAAAAGTTGAGCTTTGACCATTCTGTTTTTATGTTCAGTACAAACAATTATTTACTGATCGGTAAAGTTGTTCTCATCTGTCAGGCATTAATCTCTGAGTGTCTGAACCAAGCAAATTATCTTGAGGAATGTTTTGAGACTAAGTTAAGAAAAACATCAGTACCATCTCTCCTGGACTTCTCCAACAACCACTTTGAACTGCACTTTCAGCTAATCCATTGGAATGAGGATATTCAGTACTACTAGTAACATAGACAAAGTCCCAAGACTCAGCAAATATCTTAAACTGGTGTACCATTGTCAGAAATGACTTCGTGTGGACTACCATGGGCGGAAAAATGTCTCCAATTAATAATGACTGTGCTGGACGTCAAGTTAGGAAGAAGGTCAATTTGAAACCAATTTGAGTAAGAGTCTACTAACACTAAGTAATGCTGACCATCCCATCTGATAATATCAGTAGCAACCATTGACTGTGGTAATTCAGGAATCTGATTTAGCTTAAGTGGATCTTTTTGTTGGTGCGATTTAGTACTATTGCAAACTGAACATGATAGAGTTTTCTTCTCTATATTTTTTGACATAGAAGGGCAAAATACTATGACTCTTGCCCTTCTTTTGGTTGAATCAGTACCCAGGTGACCAATATGCAAAATGTTGATATATTCCTGTTGTAATGCTTTAGGAATTACCACTTTAGAACCTTTCATGATGATTCCATCTTCCATCATGAGCTTTTTTCGGTAAGGAAAAAACTGTTATATGTCAAGTGGTAAACTGGTCTGTCATGCTAGCCATCTTTGACTGATAACATTTTTCATCTTCTAGAGAACTGGGACTGAAGCTGTGTGATTTCTGAGATGTGATGATGAAACATTTCTGACTTCCATGACTTCAAAGTCTGCTTTCTCATTTTCATGCTGTTCTGACGTTTGTCTGGGTGCTTGTGACAAAGCATCAGCAAGGTATAATTAAACATATGGATTTTGTATATTCAATATTGAAATTATACTTTTGCAATTTTAACATCATGCTTTGGAGGCATGCTGGGGCTGTATGTACTGGCTTTTACAAAATTGTCACTAGAGGCTGGTGATCAGTCTCTGTTTGGATAGGTCTTCCATAAATATAATCATTGAACTTCGAACATGTGGACACCACTAACAAGAACTCTTTCTGCATTTGTGCATAATTCATCTCTGTTTGGTTTAAAGTTCTGGATGCATAGGTTACTGGTAAACCTTCTTGAAGACATGCTGCATCAATACCATATACTCAAGCATCACACAAAAGGTTTGTGAACATCATAATATCTCAATGTGGGTGGACTGGGAATTTTGTTCTTCAGAATATCAAATGCTCTTTGGTGTTGTTCCAAGCAGGACCAGTTTACATTTTTGCATGTCAACTCACATAGTGCTGAAAGCTCACTCATATCTGGGATGAACTTGCCTAAATCATTTACCATACCAGGAAAACATTGTAAAAATGTGACATTTTCTGGAAGTGGCATCTCAAGAATAGCTGCTTGCTTAAACAAATCTGGTTGTAAGCCAGAAATGGTAAACAAATGACCCATATAAGTAACTCATTTCAGTTTGAATTTACATTTCTGAAGATTTTGTTTAAGAATGACTTCACATGCATGGTGTAGAACTTTCCTTAGGTTTCTGTCATGTTCATCTTCACCATTGCCCCCTACAATAATGTTGTCTACTATGAAAGCACATGGATAGCCAGAAACAATTTGCTCCATCACATGTTGAAATACTTCACTGGCAGAATTTATCCCAAATGACATTCTCAAAAATCTGTACCTACCAAATGGTGTACTGAAAGTGGTTAACAATGAAGATTTGCGATCCAGCGAAATTTGCCAAAAGGAGCTTTTTGCATCTAAGACAAAAAATAGTGGCATTTGGCATGAGAACATCTACTTCTTCTACTGTATGCTTTGGATGATGAGAATGTTTAATCAATTGGTTTAAGTCTATGGGATCAATACATATTCAAACATCATGAGAGCTTTTCTTATAAGCTATGACCATGGAGGATGCCCATTCATTTGGTTCTTCTACTGGAGTAAATACACCCAAATTCGCAATTTTGTCTAGTTCTGATTTTATTTTGCCCTGGATTGCTACTGGAATCTTCCATGCTGGTCTGACAACTGGGCTTTCTTCATTGTTTAACTTCATGGAATATGTGACTGAGAGTTTGCCAAGCTCGTCTTTGAAAATATCAGCTTCTTCACAAAAAAATGGTCCGTGTAAAACTGTCGTTGTTCATGCTTAGATGGCGAACTTCTTTATTAAATGGAATCAGTCCAATTTTCAAACTGTCTTTGAGGCCTAACAGTGACTGCACGTGCTTTTTGACTATGTAAAACTGAAAGTCATAGCTGTTTCCAGCAGAATGGCATGAAAGAATTACTGAACCATCAGTTTGAATCTCTTCCCAGCCATAAGCAACTAGTTTTGCACACTTTGCTGAATCAAGTTTCTTACCACTTTGTATTCTGGCAAATATTTGTACTGATATAACATTGCACATGCACCCAGTGTTTACGTTAAGCTCTGCAGGTTTCTCATTAATTCGTACAGTACAAAATATTTACTCTTTTCTCCTCACTGATAGTCTTCTGCATTAACTGTTTCATTGATCAAAGAAACACCGTCAATGTACAAAGTATGGTCATAGCTCTGTATCTGATTTACTTGCGCCTTTAGATGATATCTTTTAATAAAAAATGCGTCACCTTAGACTTACCATGCCTTTTGAAATGATTCCACATTTTACATTTGTGACATTGCTGACCAAAAGCTAATCACTTCTCTCATGCCATCACAATTACGACAGTTAATAATAAGGTTAGGTGCTGTGGCCCCATTCACTTTATAGTTAAGTTTGTGTACTGCCACACCCTTTGGTTTATATCTTTCTTCTTAGCTTTCTGTTGTACACTGTCAAAATTCACAATGGTAGATACTGCTTGCATGCTTTTCGCATTCATAAGCATATTTGTGTGTTTTTCTGTTAGCTCATATATATTTTACAAATCTCTATGGCTTTGCTTAACGTTAAATCACTGCCTCAAAGCAAAATCTTTCTCACTGCATCATTATTAACACCACACACAAGCCTGTCTTTTATTAACTTATCTCATAAATCACCAGATCTGCACATTTTAGCTTTATTTCTCAAGCCAGTAAATGAAGTTTGGCAACAAACCAAGTTGTCCTGGGATATCTTCATGGGGGGTTAGGTTGATATTAGGGGGAGTTAAGTGGGTTGGGGAGGTGAAAGGGTTAAGTGGAGGCAGAGATCATTAGGAGAAATGAGATAAGGATGGGGAGGGACTTTAGAGGTTTAGTTTAGTGTAGCTGGGTAAGCAATCACATTTTGGTGTGAACTTCCTACAGGCAGGTAGTACGCCTAAGATGACCTGGGTAGTGTTGTGTGCGGAGGTAGGCCTTGTACAGAACCTGGTAAGTTAGAGTAGCCATATGGTCAAGCATTTTATTTATTTATTTAGTTATTTATTTTCTTTCCTTTTCTGTGTGGCTTCAGGGGCTAATTGTGCTTAGGGTTACTTGTTGGCTTCTGAGGGAATTTTGAGGGGCGAGCCATTTTAAATTACTGAGGTTTTCACTGAAATGGCAGCTAGACCATCTGAGGAAGGCCCAGACACAGTAAGCACTCACAAACAGCTAGGAATCAATTTCCCTCTGCTCACTAGCAACACTAATCCCAGGATGATACTTGGGAAGAATTTACCAGGCTTTCCAGTGATCTGCAGTTTTGTTTCAGATTTTGCAGATTTTTAAATTAAGCTGGAAAAGTGAATTAATTCTATAAGTATCGCTGGGTGTACCTAGTAGATGCACAGACATAAAATGGAGGGCAACTGATGCTTTATCAGTTTATACAGAGTACCTTCTAAATATGATCTTGTAGTACTAACAAGTATCAACAGATGAATAGTCTTATTCGTGGTTTTCTTGGCTGATCAGTCAAAATAAGTTTGAACAGAAAAAGTAGAATAAAATTCAATCAAATCTCTTCAAACATATAACTGCTAGACTTTCTACAAAGCAATTTTTAGCAGGTAGGGTGGAGGCAAAGCCCCAAAGAATCATAATCTGTGCACGAGTTACTTACCAAAAAGTAGGCTATGAATGCTGCTGTGGAGTACAACTATTTCATATATATATATATATATATATATATATATATATATATATATATATATATATATATATATGATTTTTTCCAAGTTTCCCATTGTGGTTCTCTTGCAGGGCACACAACCTGCTTGCTGTATGATGCACTCTTGCCCTTACAACTGTGTTTTAACTCTACAATACAAAGGTTGCTATGTCATATAGTCTTACATAACATGTTCATTGTTAAATACTGAATACTGAATTATGGCTAAGGTCTGAAAAAGAGATGCATAAGAGTCATCAAAAGTCAATCTTCAAAGTTACTGTACTCTAATAGACCTTGCCAGACAACCATTCATCATTATTTTTGAACTTTGTAAAGCTAACAGAAGATTTTATGTACTCAACTAATTTACTTCTGTTCTATCAACCTTTTAAGGTTGTAAGACGAATATTTAAAATAATACCTGATTGTATTTTGTAAGCTGCTAGTCAGCTCTTATTAGGTTTGCTGCACTGTGTTCATTTGTTCCACGTTATGTTGGTTAGTGTGCCTCACTGGGGATGGAAGGTTAAGAGCTAGGCAGATGGTTTTACAATATAAGTTAGCTTGGCTTATACAGGGCGCTAATGGATGTGGTCTGGAATTGCAAGGTTACCCGGGTTGTGGATATTGATAGCTCCCTTCATGTGTGGGGTTTAGTTTTAACATACTCGACTGGTAGTTAAATTTATCTTGGGTATTTAATAGGGTCATTGGAAACATAGCTTCAGTTTTGGACACTGGAGTTTGTTCCTAACAGGTGGTATCTTTGGGGTGACAAATTTGTCCCTTGAGTAGGTAGTGTTAATGTTACGTACCAGATTAAGATTTTACAGAATAGCCCAAGGATCATTTCTCTTGGGGTTTGGTTGAATTTTGTAGATAGGGTTTTAGGAAGAATGGTACATAGGTGGCTGTTTTGGGGTAGTTTTAGAAACTGGGTGCATTGTTACAGGGAAGTTAGAAGGTTTAAAGGACGCTTGGTTGCAGGATAAGGCAGCTGTAGGACAGGTCTTAATTACCTACTAGTGGTATAGGTAACATAAGGAAAGAGAGCTTTCCAGGGGAAAGGCCAGGGACAAACAGGGGTTAAGAATAGTTTGGTAATGAGTGAATTGGGGGTGTTTATGGCTGGGCACGTAGAGTACTTCTTTGCTGAGCATAGGCGAGTTTTCAGGAAGTAGGTCAAGGGGTGCTGGTTTTCTGCCATCTAAGGTTAGGACATTAAAGTTTTGGAGTTAGACTATTCCCTATGGTAATTGAGTTGTTACACATCCAGAACTGGGTAGTTGGTGGGCTAAGATGATATGTTACAGTTGACAGGGTCCTTGGTGTAAGACTTGATACTAGTTGTTTTGACTGGGTGTCGATTTGAGTTCATGGGGTTATAGTTTGTGGTTATTGTTGTGGTTATAGGCTGTCAATACGTTCAAGTTAAGCTATGATTTCAGCTTTGAAGGAAGCGGGCTAAAAGGGTATGTATTCTCTTGGTGTGGATGTGATGTTCCGGTGCTACAGTGGGGTCATGGTAATCCTATTTTATTTAGTTTAATTAGGGTGTGTTTCAGTGATGGTATGGCAAGGTGGGTTTATGACAGGATTCTAAGGTGCTTTACAGATGATGGGTACACCGAATGATGTTTGGCTTGAACCTTCCCTTTATGGGAAGTAGTGGGTTGAACAATTTTGGGTAGAAGGGAGGGGGAACAGTCTGGCCAGGCTGGTTGGCGGAGAAGAGGGATAGGCTTGCCCTCCTCTGTTCCCCCTCTGGTGTCTGGAGGTTCATTTCAAGGATCTGGGGAAAGGAAAATGAGCAGCTGGAGGAAGCTTGCTGAATAGATAAGCAAGCGGAGGTAAGGATACTGCTTATTTGGTGGAAAGTAATTCAATGAACGGTGTATGAAGTGAGATGGGACACTGCTTCATAAGTAAAGTAAGCGAGCAGAGGTATTGATCCTGCTTGTTGGGCAGGGTGAGTAGGTACGTTGCCCTGATTAACATTACAAGGCTGGTGCTTCATAAGTAAAGTCAGCGAGCAGAGGTATGGATGCTGCATACTAGGGCAGGGTGAGTAGCTACGCTGCCCTGATTAACATTACAAGGATGTTATGCTGTGTTTAGAATCAATTATATTATGAATAACTTGTAATTAATGAATTTGGTGAACAAAACTGTTATGAAAATTTAATAAAGGTCGTCAAATGTCATTTGGTGTGATGTGTTTATTGAAGGGGACCAGGACAAATGAAGTTTGGCAACAAACCAAGTTATCCCAGGTTATCTTCATGGGGGGTTAGGTTGATATTAATGGGAGTTAAGTAGGTTGGGGAGCTGATAGGTTTACATGGAGGCAGGGATGGTAGGGAGGAAATGAGATAAGGATGGGGAGGGACTTAAGAGGTTTAGTTTAGTGTAGCTGGGTAAGCAATCACATTTTGGTGTGAACTTGCTACCCACCCACCCTCCCTCTTTTTGTTGGTGGGTTGGGGAGAGTAGGGTTATTTATCAGTGGGGGTAGGTGGAGAAGAGGGATAGGCTTGCCCTCTTCTGTTCCCACTCTGGTGTCTGGAGGTTCATTTCAAGGATCTGGGGAAAGGAAAATGAGCAGCTTGAGGAAGTTTGCTGAATAGATAAGCAAGCGGAGGTAAGGATGCTGCTTATTTGGTGGAAAGTAATTCAATGAATGGTGTATGAAGTGAGATGGGACACTGCTTCATAAGTAAAGTAAGCAAGCAGAGGTATGGACCCTGCTTGTTGGGCAGGGTGAGTAGGTACGCTGCCCTGATTAATATTACAAGGATGGTGCTTCATAAGTAAAGTCAGCGAGCAGAGGTATGGATGCTACTTACTGGGGCAGGGTGAGTAGATTATGCTGCTCTGATTAACATTGCAAGGATGTTATGCTGTGTTTAGAATCAATTATATTATGAATAAGTTGTAATTAATGAATTTGGTGAACAAAGCTATGTTATGGAAATTTAATAAAGGTCGTCAAATGTCATTTAGTGTGATGTGTTTATTGAAAGGGACCGGGACAATATATGCTGCTATAGTTTCACCAGGCTTTTGATTTCTTGAGTAAAATATGTACCTTTCGATTGTAATATTTTTTGAGGGTTACACATTTCTTTAAATTTATGTTTTAAGCACTCACAGCCTTCCCACTTTCCAGCCTCTGTCACAATATGGTGGTTATCCCCTCCCCTGCATACACAGCAGGTAAATACACAAATGAACATTCCCTGTCAATGGCTTCCAAGCCAGCACAATTAAGAAGTATAAATGCTTTTGTACACACATCTTTATCAGAAAATGCAGCCTGTATGAAAATATCACACTCGCCAGTTCTCTGCAATATTTTTATCAAACACTAGCAGTCCAGGTCTGTGAAATCCCTCTGCCATAACAACACAATTCATTTAAATATAAGCATAGACCAGGTACTTGTAATTATGTTACAGTTGGACATAGCAATCTCTCAGAAATGGCTTCATTTTAACACGGCAAACATTTCAAATATTCCAAACACTTTGGATACTTCAAATAGCTTTAGTTAATGCAAAAAAGTAGTACATTGCAAAGAAATGTAGTCATTTTATCTTTTTTGTACATTTTAAACATTTTGGAAATTATTTTGAACACTTCTGTAATTATTTTGAATACTTTTATCATAAGATCACTATTTCGGACATTTTATCTCAGTAAATATTTCAAACATTTTGAATGCTTCATCACAAATTCATTGACTGAAAAATCATTTAAACGAGTTTAAATACCTTTGAATAACCGCTGATCTGTTTGCGAGTTCACGCCTGTATAATTCTCCACTTCTAACCTCATGCCTTATCGTTTGTAAACTGAAGCAATTTTAGATCTCATTCTGATACCTCGTCACTTGTCTCATGTATTCAAAAGAGATGATGAAGCTTTGTATGGGTTCAAGATATTCATTGTAAATAAACACATCAGGAGTTGTAACTGGAACATGTACTTAAGCTAACTAACGCATTACTTCTTACACACTCGCATGTGCATCTCCATTCATGCCTGTATTCACTCTGGCTGACTGTACAAAATGGCACTGATCTTGCACGTGCTCATTAACTTATATGCACATGCTGTCTAGCTACAGTGGCTGACTAGGTTCAATATAGTGAATGATCTACACCTAGTTCCTCTGCTTAAGCAGAAATTATATGAGAGGACCCCACCCACTTTAATTTTCACCTCCGATTCCTCATATAGCCTCCTAATCAACCTTATAATTTTTTCAGGACATACAAATGCTTCCATTGCCCTGCTCATAAAGTCCCAGCATACTCTGTCAAATGCTTTCTCTGCATCAAGACCCACCAACAACAATGGTGTCTTCTTACATTCTGCTTCCCTCTGAATCTTCAGTGTTTTATTAATGTTGTCAAATGTTTGCCTCCCCTCCACAAAACCACATCGATCCATATCTATCAGTTTTCGCATTACTTTTGTCATTCTTTTAGCCATTATAAACATGAATAATTTATAATCATGGTTTAGTATTGAAATGGGCCTGTATGAAGATGGGTCAGGATCTTTACCTTCTTTAGGTATTACAGTTACCACTGCTTTCTTCCAGGATACTGGTACTTCCCCTCCTCTTAAAATACTGTTAAACAAAACCTTCCAGATCTTTATCATTTTTTTTTCCTTCCTAGCTTCCAAACTTCCACAGAAATAGTAGAAGAAAATGTTTTGTCCCTTATGCATAGGTTTGAATCCCACACTTTAAAAAAAAATTATCAGTGTATAAAGCCAAAACAAAAATGTGTCAGCTCATGAAATTTATGCCTTCAGTGCATGCCTGCAAAGTTAACTCACCTAACAGTTGCCTTCCAATTTGTAAAAATTTATTTCCAACCTAAAGCAACAAACACCCCTCAAACTAATGTCAAGTTTCATATTACTCTTCCAGTTTCAAAAATTGCTTTCCTTCATGCTTGGCACTGTTGCTGTCCACTTAACATTGCACAGACATGGTTGGCATCATTTCTCTGGTTTGCATACTACCAGTAAAATATATAATAGAAATTGGTAGGACATCATTAGTTGCCATTGCTCTACATTTGGTATTAGACATGTCTACTGTTAGAGGGGAAGGTGCCCAGTTTAGGGCACAGAGGTGTTTTTTGGACTCCTGGCAAAGTTCCATAGACAAAGGCTTCTGTAGGGGCACTATTCTAGCTCCCAATACAAGTCTGAGGCTTGGAGTAGTTTAGCTAAGACTTACCCAGTGCGACTGGCATCCCACACACAAGAGAACAGTGTAGGCACCATTTCAATGACCTAGAAAGGTGTAAAAGGGATATGCTAAATCAGTGGTTGACTGAATTTCAAACTAGTGACATCCCACAGTTATGCAAGTATACTAATAAAGAGTTTTTTTAATACATATAAAAAATATAGACAAGACTGGTATGCATAATGCTCTTCTGGTCTTTTCTTTGCTTTTCACAGCTAATGGGGAAATATAGTAGCATTGGTAGGCTCATGCTGAACATCTGGTGTGACTGAGGGAAGCAAATGGTATGTATGCAGCACAACAGAAATGTTATTGTACATTTAAAAGTTAGTAATAGATTTTTTTGGTATTCTATACAGTAGTAGCAAAGTGAGCATGCATATCCTAACTGTAAAAGCAAATATGCATCCACAAGTCTGTAGCACAAACCAACTTTAGGAGTCAAGTGTAAGACTGTAGTTAGAGGTTGTGGGTTCAAATACCAGGAGCATCAATTATACAATACTGCATTTCCTTCATAATATTACATAAATTAAACTCTATACAAGTGGCATAAATGCCCTGCTGTTAACTGTAATCAGTATACTCGGACGAAGCATATGTGTGATATATGCACATCACAATGATTACTTTAAGCAATCCATAATTATAGTTTGCAGTTGATAGGACATATACTTAAATATAATAGTTCAGATAAAATAGATGTATAATCGTGGTAGTGCATTGTATGTCACATAAGATGGTACTAATTTTATTTATTTTTTCTCTCACCCTAACCCTTATCTCTTTTTTTTCTATAATGTGTCATCAAAATGTCTCCATGTCATCCATCTATAACAAATCACTAAATGATTTACATCACAGCAAAGTAGGCCAGTCCCATTGGGTCAGCCTGCCCCTGCTCCACCACCTCCAACACCAATGTCCAGCACATCTGGGACCCAACCTGGCCGAACTGCCTCTTCTGCCACTGTAGTACCTGTGCCCTGAGGTAGCACTGCCCCAGCAACTGATGTTGTGTTACCCTCTGCAAATAGTGGCAAAAGTGGGGATTTCATCACCCACCAGGAGAAGCCAGAGTTGGTATGAAGGGTTGTGCACTGCACCATTGGTTTACTCCTATGCCAGATGGACTGGCTCATCTCCCTCATGGTACACAGGAGAAGAAGATGTCAAGCACTCCAGCACCCAGTGGATAAGGGTACAGTGATGACAGTCCTATGGGTGAGGACTAGATTCTCAATGCCTCCATATTTGGTAGGTATGAGCTTGCATTGTCCCCTCCCTCACCCAATCATGATGTTCCCCAACCTTTTGTGTCCCTCACCATCCTTGGTTCTTGTCTTGTTTGTCTTGTTTATTTGCATTTCCTTCCTCACCTACCCAACATACCTGACTCATAAATACCAACGTCTCTTAACCAGCATTCTTCTCTTACTGAATTAAAAATAAAAAATAAATAAATAAATAAAAATAAAAAATGGGCACCTGTCCCACAAAAAAAATGTCCTATACATAGCTATCCATTTTGCACACATCTTCTTGACACACTTGTTTTGGTCCAATTGGCTATACAACATTATTCTGTTGTTGTCACCCCACTTTGTACAGGTGGCAGTCCAAATTCAGCTAATATTCTGTACATATTTTCAGTTTACACTCTTAAAAATGGATAACTATGTTTCTTTCCTACCTCCCTCCTGCATATTCCTGTATTTATTTCCCTTTGTTCTTCCACCCACTTGCTCCCAATTTCATCAGTTCCCTATCTACCCCATTTTGACACAGCTAAGACTATATCTATTTTGTAAATATTGTAAATAGCTTCTTATGTCAAATGAATGCATGTAAAGTGTTTCCTTACTTTGATTGTTATGTATAATGTTACTACACTTCAATTGTTATGAAGGCATTTCTCAAATGAATCTCTACAGTACAGCCTTCCAGATACATCAAAATTATCTTTGTCAACTAAGCCTGATACAGAATGTACATTAATGTAAACTGTACTTTCTTTTTGTAACTTACTTACTTTTGTATCTTTAATGTTTATGTAATATTGGAGCTTTTCTCCGTGGGCCCCCACTGAAAATGGGCACCCATGGGCCCAGTGGACTACCCCGTTCACCAAACCGAAAAAAATAAATAAATAATATAATCTGGTCAAAAAATAGAATCACACACACAATACACATAAGTACCAAGAAAAAGCAATGGAGCACTTCACTTTTTGGCCTCTATGTTTGTGCAGGGTCAGGCAATGTACACCAATGCCAATCGATGGTAACCTGCTTTTCTGAGGTGCAGTTTATGCCTCTTAAACATGCCATGTTAAAGTAAAACATAGTAGCATAAGGTAAATGTAGCATAAGAATAATTTTATTGGATTGTCACTACTTATTTAAAAGTATTACATATACCTGGATTCGAACCCAGTATTATCTGTGCTCAAAAATAAATGTGTCAATACATTTTCACCTGCTGCCATGGAGTTAGCTAAGCAGCAGGTGTGTTTCCTACACTCAGTACTAACTCTCAGAATTTTAGCAATGAGCCTCACGTTTGTGCATTGCTTAACTAGGCGCAAACAGGGAAACCAGTAGAATCATCTATCCTGAATGAGCAAAAACTTTCCCAGCCATCACGCAAATCTGCTGCTCACCATTGCACTATGCAAACTAAATAATTATATGTATTAGCTCTGCTTACTGTCCATTTAGTCTTCATGGCATGAAATTACACATGCAAACATAACAAAATGAAGGTCCTATCTAAGAATATGTCAAATATTTGCAATACAGCCATATGTTACCTGCCCTATGCACTGCAACCCTGGTCTCTCAGTACTTGTTCAGAAATATATCAACTGCACTACATAAATTAATAAGAAATGTTGTGGGATATACATTGTACATCTTTAGAATGACAACACACATTCAGATTTTCAAATACTTGTAATGTGGACATCTGTTTTCATATAGTTTGTATAGCTGTTTGTTAAAGTATACCTGCACATTGGAACACAACCACCAAATACTAGTCATTGCACACTCATTAATCTGGTAAAATGCATCTTTTTTTCAACATCCAGTGCTGATGTCATCCACCATAAGTTAACCTGCAACTTTGTAAGAGTCAGACTTGTGCCATGGCACTTGCTTAAAGTACTGTGTACTTAGGTAGTGGTTCTTTTGTCACTGCAGTCAACGTGTGTGTGTGTGTGTGTGTGTGTGTGTGTGTGTGTGTGTGTGTGTGTGTGTGTGTGTGTGTGTGTGTGTGTGTGTGTGTGTGTGTGTGTGTGTGTGTGTGTGTGTGTGTCTATCCAGCCAGAAGAGCATAACTGTGCATCTGAACAGTTACCACTCCAATTCCATGCACTGACAGTATTTTATCACTTGTGCAAGCCTACACATCTGTTTCATGCAGGCCTCCCAGCATCATCTCTGCAACATCCAGTGCTGATGTTATCTACCATAAGTTGTCCTGCAGCCTTGCAAAAGTTAGAGTTGTGATGTAGTGCTTGCTTAAAGTACTGTGTTCTCTAGTCTGTGTACTTAGGTAGGAGTTTTGTTCTCATTGCAGACATCTGGTGTGTGTGTGTGTGTGTATGCGTGTGTGTGTGTGTGTGTGTGTGTGTGTGTGTGTGTGTGTGTGTGTGTGTGTGTGTGTGTGTGTGTGTGTGTTTGTGCCCATCCTTGATGTTACAGAACACATGTCATAGGATCATAAAATCATAGGAGGTTACTAGGTTAATGGCCCTAGGGCCCTTACAAGCCTAGTCAATTTCAACCCTTGTTCCCTATAGGGCCTAGAGATATGGTTAATGATTACAAGCTTGTCTAAATCAGCACTGACTGCCCCTATCCAAGAAGGACATAGGTGAAACCTCTTGGGCGAATTTGTAGTTTTCCATCCATCATCCAAGTTGTGCTTAAATAGGGTCAATGAGGGCCTCTGTTTAACTTGAATTGGAAGTTTGTTCTAGAGGAGATGTATCCTCCATGGCACATACCTATCTCTCCAGTAAGTCCTCTTTATGTTACAGGCTATGTTAAGGTCACTAGAGAGAGTGAATTGTGTACCATTTGACTTACAAATGTCCATTAAGGCAGGATCAGAGGTTGCTCTGTATGCAAGGCACAGATCACCTCTGAGTCCTCTGAGTAGTCTATACAATACAGAGTATAGTGACAGTGATTTCAGTCTGTCTGCATATGACTTGTGCTGAAGACCCTGAATTTTCTTAGTTAGAAACCATTGAGGTCTCCAGTTCCTGCAAGTGCCTGATAAGGTACATACCAAAGGGAACATTGTACTCAATTAAAGGCCTGATGAGGGAAGAGTACGGGGGGGGGGTTATAACCTATTTTGGTTTGAAAGGTATGACCTTAGTTATGAGGCAAGCAATGTAGAATACCTTCCTAACCACTGTGGAGAAATGGTGATCAAAGGTAAGGTTGCTGGCAACATGTGTGCCCAAATCTCTCACCACTAATTTTGAGTTTAGGGTGTTGCTATTAATAATGTAATCCATAGGGGCATTGATTTTGCCAAAGGGGATGATAATGCATTTTTCTGTACTGAGTTTAAGTTTATGACTTTGGCACAATCATTGGTTTGAGTAAGCTTTTCTTGCAAAATGTTGATATCATTTGGGGACTCAGTGACTGCACCCAGTTTGAAGTCATCAGCAAACATTGTCAGCCACAGACATTTTGTTTTTGCCTGTACTTCAGAGAAATATATTTCAAACAACAGGGGCCCTAGCACTGATCCTTATGGAGCACCACTGGCAAAGGGTCTGCTGGTGGAGGTGGCATCCCCTATTTTGACTGTATGTGTTCTGTTGGTGAGCCAGTTTGCAACCCACCTGACAATATGAGTCTATATTAGTTTGCTAAAATTTATTTTCAGTGAACTCCTATTCATTGACCCTTATTCAGCAAAAATCACTTCCATGATTCACTGAATTTTGCAAGGGCAATGAAATACTTACCCTGCAGTACAATGGACCCACAT
The DNA here is from genome assembly GCF_019279795.1 of Protopterus annectens. NCBI lineage: Eukaryota > Metazoa > Chordata > Ceratodontiformes > Protopteridae > Protopterus > Protopterus annectens. The sequence continues at coordinate 837,343,375 of NC_056749.1, forward strand.
CAAACTAATTCAAACCCACCCAAGTGGGGGGCTTTTCCCCCACACCCCCATAACTATATATACCAACTCTGAGATCACACTACAGTGAAGAAACAGGCAAAGTTGTGTAGTTGGCCAACTACTTCTTTGCCCTTGGAATATTCAGTGAATTGCAGAAGTGATTTTCACTGAATACAGGATGATGAATAGGTGTTCACTGAAAATAAATTTTGGTGAACTAATATAGACCCAACAATATATGGATTGAGCCCCAGCTGGGGATGACATCAGCAGGCTCCAGCATATGGGACACTGCTATTAGCATTTTCTCCTCACCAGACTCTGCTGATGTCCTCCACTATAAAGTGTTGTTTAACACTCTCTAAGTCAGACTTGAGCTGTGGCACTTGCCTTAAATACAGAGTTGATGTACTTAGATAGGTAGGGGTTCTGCTCTCACTGCAGTCAGCTGGGGTGTGTGGGTATATCTGTGCCCTTGCTTGGCATTACAAAGTGCATTTTATACCAGCATGTGAGACACTGCTATTAGCATTTTCTCCTCACCAGACGCTGCTGATGTCATCTTCTATAGCTGATTTGTGGATGTGCAGTATTCCCAGCAGAGCAGGGTCAGAGATTCATAGTATCATGCAGATAAGCCATTGATTGATTCATGGTGCCATGCAGATAAACCAGTAATTCTTAGTATCATGCAAATAAACCAGTGATTCATAGTATTTTGTGGGTAAACTACTGATGCATAGTCTCATGTAAATAACCAAATGATTTAAAGAATTGTATCTGTAAAACAGTGATACACAATATTGTTCAAATACCCAGTGATTCTTAGCATGACGTGTCTAACCTAGTGATGCATGATACCATGCAGATAATGTAATAACACACTGTATGCAGCAGGCATTAGGCAAATGACCCAGAAGTAGAAAGCATCATGTAGACAACTCAGTGTTTTATAATTTCATTTGTAAAAGGCAGTGATAGACTGTTAGACCTGTTAGATATTTACAGCAGGTGAACACCAAGTGATGGTCTTTGTTAGTCCTGTTAGGTATTCAAGTTTAAAGTTATGTAAAGAGTGAAATAGGCTAACATCTTGTCTTCTCTAGGCATACCTCTCAACCATCCATCATTTTGCAGCATATACCTTAATTCACCACATATGTTTACCCTGTACCTCATAAAAAGTTTAATTTTCTAGTAAATCACTTGGTTATTAATAGTTAGTCAGGGTAGCCAGAGATTAGAGTTTCATCCTTTGTATTGCTCTAAAAAGGCATGTTAATGCAAAACCTGTTATTCTATTAGCTCTTACATGTGAATGACAGCAATACCAAAAAGAAATATTCTGATTTTGGGCCTTTATCTCTCACATTATTTTTGTTTTGTCAAGAATATTTGACTAAAGAATTTGAGAGGTATGACTATGGGACACGAGTTGAGTGACAGTGTCCTTGAGTTCCTACACAATCTACACAGTAGTACAAAATTATACTTGTGTAAAAATTATAAAATTGCTTTTATAGGGTTGATGTTGTATGACTATCTCTCTCTTCTCTCTCTTTACTGTTTATTTCAATCTCATGCCTAAAACCAAATATAGGATCATTGTCCATTTTTACTACACATAGGTATGTGGACAGCCTCTTCATAACAGCTTGTAGTCATTTCAGTAGTTCAACAATGTTGTCTGCTTTCTTGAACACATATAGACATGGACATGCATTGAGAAATTGTCAGTTTCCTTTAAGCTGATTCTTTGACTTCAGAAAAAAATACTCTAGGAAACATACTGACATTTGCAGGACAAATTCCCATTTTCCGTTAAGCTGTTTCTGTACTACAGTATTCTTTTACAGTTCAAAGTTCAAGTTAAATGAAATTTCCATTTCCATTTTAGATAATCTAGATTGTAGGAAATGTGTTTTACTTGACTGATACACAGTACAATCTTGTCTGTAGAAACAAACAATGATCATTATAGTTTAAATTATGAAAGAATCCTATTTTATCCACTAATTATTTTTGTGAGGTTTAAGCTTGAATTTCTAGTGGATTGAGTTCTTGCCCCTTTCTTCTATAAGTAGCATGTTTTTATTTGTTCTTTTGTTGACCAGGTTAACCACACTAGGCAGGTAGCATTCCCTGAAGGGGAGTCCGAAAGTGGTATCTGACAGTTACCACTCCAGTTCCATGGATTTATATTACTAGTGGTAATTTGGCCAGAATATCAGGGAACTTCTCTTGCTCATTTTGATATGTCCAGTAAGATTTTTAACATCGATCAACTCAAGAAGAGGGGGCCACAGTTTAATGTCTCATCCAAAGGAGGACACGTTCTGGACTGCAGCATCCCCATAATGTTGTCAGCAATTGATCTATCCAGTGAGAAACTAGAACCCATAGCCTTCTGCACCAACAACAAGCATGCTACGTGATGCTCGACTGACAACTTATAAATGATTTCAGGTTCCTCTCTGCTGTTAAGTGGTCCACTAAAAGTTAGGGTCATTTTTCTTTACAACTAGAAGCAAAATCATCTGAAAGTGATATGGCTACATATGTGCTTGCATTACTGCTCTAACTTAGAAAATGGATTTGGGACCATTAAGAAAGCATCTATCTGGGCATTAATAGACTTAGAGAATGCATATGATGGGGTCCCATGATGGATAACTTGAACAGTCTTGCAATGGTTTAAATCTCAAAAACACTAGCAAAATTAGCGCAGGCTTTGTACAAGGACACAATGAAACAAGTACTTACAGCATTCAGACTCACAGAGGGAGTGGGTGTGCATCCTAGTTCTGCTCAGAGTTCACTGTTATTCATAATGGTGATGGACTACATAGATCAAATTAACAAAGCATATGGATGTAAATAGGCTGCAATACTTCTACAGAGCAATATCAATCTGTATCATGTATTCTGTAAATACATTCAGTAATTAAACTATTTTGCTTAAAATAGTATGCAAGTTAAAATATACAAGCATTGTATGTTGCATACTTTAATGTAAATCTAGTTTATTGCATTCAGTTCAACTGTAAATAAAAATAGCAAGGCTCATGTCTAGAAATAAGCACCATTTGATGTTCTTTTAAGGTAGCTGTGAACTGATTATGATTCTAGAATGGCAATTTATCCAGACTGGCAATCTTAGACAGGAGTGGGTTCTAACTTTGGCTTAAAAATGACTACTTGCTTTTGAAGATTAACAGTACTATAATTTGTGATGACTGAAAATTAATACATGAGCCTGTATATGTACTTTATCTAATATTTGTAGGAAACAGATGACCAAAATCATCCACTGGCCAGAATTTATAGATGTTTTCCACACTGTGCAATGCAGATTATCAATGATAGTGGCATCACTCATGATGTGGGCAGTTCTTAGGGAAAGAAGGCAAAGCTGCACATGGAGAAAACTACCGCAGTATGAATTACATCTTAACAACTGCAGAATGACAAGGGAAGGCTGATCTCCATGCAAATGAGCCACATGCTGTATGTACATGATGAAAGACAACATGGTGGACTGGTTAACAAATGTATAAAACAGGCATGCTACGCCATTTTGCATGCCCAGTTTTTATACTAATAATGGCAGCGTACATAAGGGGAGTGATTCTAAGTTTGGCATTAGGAATAGATTAGCAGCATGGGATATCACCCACACACAGAGCCAGTGACCTCTGCATTGCACGTTTTAGCCATTTGTGTAAATGAAATTGGTATGGACAGTGCCTTTCATATCACCAAGGTAGTTCCTATCCCCAGTCTGTAATACCCATGGAATTATTTATAATGTATCGATATGCCACCTGGGTAGTTCCCATTCCCAGACTGTAATAACCATGGGATTATTTATAATGCATCTATATAACACCTGGGTAGTTACCATTCCCAGACTGCAATACCTATGGGATTATTTATAATATACCACCTGGCCATGGGATTATTTATAATGCATCTATATAACACCTGGGTAGTTACCATTCCCAGACTGCAATACCTATGGGATTATTTATAATATACCACCTGGGTATTTCCCATTCCCAGATTGTAATACCCATAGGATTATTTATAATGTATCTATATGCCTCCTGGGTAGTTCCCATTCCCAGACTGTAATACCCATGGAATAATGTATCTATATGCCACCTAGATAGTCGCCATAGTTCAAACATTTGCTGCATATTTAGTCTGTACCAAAGACTCTGATGAAAGGATTTCCCACAGGGTTATCTGGCTAGAAGGTACAGAAACATGCTAGATAGGACATGCCAATATACAAAACTACCATTTCAGTAAGGATCAGGTCACAGATAACATGTTGGTTGTGGTATGTTGCAAGCAATGCCAGATATGCCATAGATCCAAAGTCAATTACCCCTATTTCCTACTCAGACCATGCAGGAGATAGCATGTAATGCAACATAAATGTGGAATACAGAGTAGTGTATGTTCAGCCTACTGAAGGGATGCTTCCATTGCCTAGAAACCTCAAGACAAGCAATATAATGCAGTTCAGACATTTGCTGCAAGATTTTTGTTGTGTGTACCATGTTACACAATATGACATTGTGTAAACAGATGGAGCAATAGCTAATAATCTTGACACAGACTGCCATACCAGTTGTACCAGTAGCAGAAGGGCAGGGTAGAAAATTAGGGGAGGAATGTGTAGCAGTACCTCAGCCAAGACAAAGCCAAACACAATGCATTGCAGTACTGTTAAGGGGGGAGACTTCAGGTCCATATTCATGGGCCATGACCCTAACAACTGAAAACAAAATGATGCATACATTATTACACCCAGGCTTTGCAAGGTAGTGAATAGATATGTAGATGGCCTTGATCAGTCCTTCCAGCCAATCATGCAGTGTTGAGTGCTATTATGTACTGCAATGGACAGTACCAAATGGATGCTTTTCTGGGAAAGTCACAGATAGTTGGTGTCAGCACAACTGCCCCTTCTAAGTTACCCACAGGAGTGAAATACCACTAAACCTAGACAGTTGGTGAGACTAAATAACCCTAAGCCCCTTGTAAGTTACCCACAGGAGTGAAATACCACTTCACCTAGGCAGTCGGTGAGACTAAATAACCCTAAGCCCCTTCTAAGTTACCCACAGGAGTGAAATACCACTTCACCTAGGCAGTTGGTGAGACTAAATAACCCTAAGCCACAGTGAGATGCTTCTATGTTGTTTGCTACCCCCCTCCCTGTGGTGGTCCTATCTGTAGCAAAGCACCATGCATTGCAACCCCCTTATGGTGGACTATCTGTAGTAAACCACCATGCATTGCGACCCCCCCTGTGGTGGACCTATCTGTAGCAAATCACCATGCATTGTTACCCCCCTGTGGTGGACCCATCTGTAGTAAAGCACCATGCATTTTGCTTTGTATGGCATATCTTATCAGTATCCCCTCATCCAATGTGTAGTAAAGATCTATTATGGTAACATACAGCATTCATACTCTTCACTAGCACCCTGCAAATCTAGTTTTGGAAACACTTGTCTGTGGATCAGTTGTGTGTCCAGAGGGCCTGGAGTACCATTTCATTTTTTTGGGGTAGTGATCTTTTCCAGATGGTGCCTCCATTAGATTGCTATGCCAGTGCATGTACATTTGTGGGTGAAACATGTTAGTCAGTGAGCAACCATGTATTAGTAAACTGAAAAAAAAAATCATTAAATTCTTTATTAACCTTTTAGCTCCTTGGCAATACTGCCTTCAACAGAAGATGCTCACAATAAAATAAACACAGTTAAAATACATTCTCTACAGTGAAGTGAAACAAATTACCAATCACAGCATGTCAGTTCAGTTCCTTATTCAACCCACAAGGGTTTAATGTAGTATATTTAATTATAGGTTCATAGGTAGGCACTAGGCTATCGGCCCTGGGGCCTATACAAGCCCAGCTAAAAAGGTACCCTGGCTTTTGCCACCCAAGAAAATTATTTTCCTGTGCCACTGTCGAGCAGAGCCACAGAAGTGATCCCTGGGGTGAATTTCCTATTTCCCATCCAATCATCAAGATTTTTCTTGAAGAGTGCTAATGAGGAGCTTTGATTGATATAGATAGGTAGTTTATTCCAGAGTATGGGAAGTCTCTGGGACAGGACTCTATCCCTCTGGCATGTTCTGTTTATTGTGGTGACAAGGTTTAGGTCCCTAGAGCGTGTAGCTCGGAGGGATTGGGATTTCTTTAAGTGGAGCATATCCAACAGCTCTGGGTTTGACACAGTTTGTATGTTAGGCAGAGATCACCTCTGAGTAGGTGATATGTGACGGAGTAAAGCTGGAGTTTTTTGAGACGGTCTGCATAGGGCATCTGACTGAGGCCAGTAATCTTCTTTGTTGTAGATGTCTTGGTGAGGTACATACCAAAAGGGGCATTGTATTCTCAGTAAAACATACTTCTGCATATCTTAACATATTTTTAACAAGTTTATCTATTTGTTCAACATTCTTATAACAATATATTCCAATCTTCACATTCGCCATCATGATATTCTAAAAAACATGCAAGCAATGGCTTATCTATAACTTTATTTCTGATATTCCTACAATGTTCTACAAACCTGACAGAGAAATGTTGTTTCATTTCTGCACAATAATGTAACCCACACATGCATCGGATCACATACACCACATTGTGATCCAAACAGAAATTTCCATCATATAACTGAACCTCCCCTAACTTTACTTTTTCTATACGTTCAGTAAACATACTGTACAGCATCCACATGTCTGGTTGTAACTAATCATTAAAGGCAACCTCTGCTATTTTAGATTTGTGTCATAAGTAAATACTAGGCTATTAGTCTGAAGACAAGTCTAACCAATAAACAAATATATGAATCAAACCTTGTATCTTGGAGGTAAAGACTTAACCATTATCCCAAACCTACCCTTGGAATGTTTATTATGACTAGGAACCCTGATATCTTGTATACTAACATCTAGACTATATGAGGGCATATTAGATAATGATCAGCGTGTGTGTGTGTGTGTGTGTGTGTGTGTGTGTGTGTGTGTGTGTGTGTATTGTGTGTACTGTCTGTTTGTAGACAATACTAAATGCTAAAATAGCTTACATTTTAAATGTAAAATACTTCTTTTAGTTACTACAACTCGTATACGGTGTCTGAAACATTAGGCAGAGGTGCTATTTTACATCAAAAGATTAAAAAAACATGCATATAGTAATAAAGCAAATACAAACTGAATTAGCTGTTGCATATGGTTACTAATGCAAACAAATGAGAATACCAGAGAAAAAAAATCAGTCACTCAGCCAGGACCATGTGATCCATTCATGCCAGTGACTGCAGTCTAAATCTGATTTGTGTGAGCCTTCCAGTTGTCTCAAACTCTTGTCAAAGATCCATCCTTCATCTCAGATTCATCAACAGCAACATATATATTCTGCATGCAAACAGGTGTGACGAGTATGTTCTATCTCAAAGCAGGCTGCAACAGGGTAGATGTGGGTTCTATCCCAGTGACTTAACTGAAGTAGGCAGTGGGGATTTGTGTGTCTTTTAAGATTCACAAAGGGAAATATTTGGAGTTCTAGACTGTTCCTTTAACAAACATTTTGCTGGGTTGCTGCAGTTAGCTTCTACACTACAGGAAAAGTTTCAACTTCAGGTGGACAGCTAAACACGTAACTGTTAACTTTGGTGGCTATAGAGTTTCAGGAAAACTAACAAGAATCTGCATACAGCATTTTATGCATTTTCTAATAAGAGACAGAAACACTTGTCTTTTCTGCAACAGACTCTCACTAAAATCAGATGTTATTTTCTCAGCAGGTTCTTCAATTCTTAAAGATGAGAATGGGTCTCCTGCTTTCTTATGAATGGTGTCCCTATCATTAAAGTCAAATAACTTGAAAATGAAACATCTTGCATTGACAGCATTTAGCATTTTGTGAGTTACTGTGTAAGCTGCATTTACTACTGGGAGATCTTTCACAGTCAGCAGGAGTGTTGCTAGTACTTTGTTATAAAAGTTAAAGTCTTTCTCTTCCTTTCTTGTCAGGCAAGCCAATAATTTGAAGATTATTTCTGTAAACTGTGTTTTCTAACTTTAGCTTTTTTCTAGTCTCCAAGACAGTGATTGTAAATGCTGGATTTCCTACGGGTGGACCACAATCAGATCATGTGTGTCCCCTATTTTCTGATCATGGGGGCCTACCTTTTCCAGAGGCTTATAGTTTGGTGCAATGATTTACTATAGTCACTTTTATTTGCTGAGTATCTACAAAAACAGTCTGAAACACTGAGGAGATTTCAGAGTAGAACATATAGCTTTTAAATCCACCTGCAAGTCAGAAATGTCAGCAGTCATCTTGCATTTCCACAAACAGATGCACATATCAATTAAATAATCCCTCACTAATGGCATCAGATTATTTACAGGATCTTCTACCACAAAAATACATTTCAATAATACTTTAGATGTTTCTTTGTATAAAAAATAGAAACTCATGGTAATAAGCAGAGATATTCTGATTAGTGTGTACCCTCATGCAGAACCTTGATTCATAATGTAATGCTGACACATAAAAGACATTCAGAGAAGTAGGTAATTGAACAAAAGTGTTTTGGTTTACACAGCACTATACATCACAGACCATGCATGTCTAACGATGGGGAATATAATATAGGCAAAACAGGGCCCCCTATGTGCAATCTTAGCACATCCTTTTGACTTATCTATTTCTTGAAAATTGAACACTGAAAATGGTAAGTAAAAATATAAAAAACACACTCACAAAAAATCATGTGGGCTCACCTCTCTGCACCTCACACCCTCCTAAATTTTACATACCAACTACGTGATCGCACAACAATAGGATAAAGGACAAAATTCCTTGGCTTACAAAATACAGCACATGGTGGTAAAATAAACCACAACATTAAATTTGTGAATTAAAGTGACTCGATTACTAGTGCTTCAATGACACATAACAATGCCAGTAAAACAAAGACAAAAAGGGAGAGTCAAACGTGCTAAACTGTATAAGTCTAATTACACAGATAGCTACCACTCCAAAAAAGCTGGTGTGGCTGCTGCCCATATTATGGGATTCATTGCAGTAAAAGAAATAAGTAAGATATTGAAAAGAAGACAAATTTGAAGATGTCAGAGACATGAATATGCAGCCTTGTACTTTGGTAGCACTGCTTGAGCTACTCAATGCTGCATAGGAACACAGATCAGAAGCAAGTTCTGTCTCAGATTTATTAAAGTTCTTAACACAATTAGACACTGGACAATAATATGCAATGACATAAAGTAAAGTAAATAAACTAAGAATAGCACATATAAAATGAATAAAACAGCACATGAGGCTGGCATTAACAAGTAAGTGCATACATTTTCAAACAGAAGGAAAGATAAAGTTAAAAATCTGCAAAATAAATGGTTTCAAAACTAACACATTTCCATAGAATCCAGATACAGAATTCTGGTGGTCCAAAACGGTGATGGCTACCAGATACTGAAATGACATGAAGAGAATATGTATTAAGGCATTGTTCTTGGACACTTCCTATTTAGCAAACTCAGATTCAGACAAGATCCTGGTGTCAGTACTCAATGCAAGGAATCTAAACAGAATGATGTCATAAATGGACTCCCTTCTGCAACTGGAGCACATTCATGTCTATGCTGTTACTGAGACATGGTTACTCTGCAGTGACAGCACTCCAGCTATACCAGGGTTTACACATATACAGCATACAGCTCAGCAAGCTCCTGCCTGGTGCACTGCAGAGTTCTACAGCAGCAGAGAGACAAAAGAGAGACTTTGGAGTGATTAAGTATAATTTTTCTGCATTTTCTTGCTGCCTTTAGCTAATTCCGCCTAAAATGCTGATTTTCTAGAGTTTCTGTGATTTAAAAAGCTTGTTTCAGCTACATATTGTACTTATTTAACTGCCTGCACTTTAACAAAGTAATTTTTTGTGTTTAAATTACCTGTTTAACTGTTGTAGGCTACACACTCAAGTGTGATAGCCATTTCTGTGCATTTAAAGTGTTTTTTTGATTGTATCTGCCTTATTTTCTGAAAAAAAAACAAAAACAAAACAAAAAATATACTTGTTTTCCCTGCCTTTCTAAGCTAGTATAGTCCAATTTTCAGGTTAGTTCTGAATTCAAGGCTGTATTACAAGTTTCTGTGTTTGCCCATACCTTACTTGGATAGAAGGAAGTTTCTCTGTTCACTGTGAGAGAGAGAGCTTTGAGCAGCCTATCTGTCCCTGGAGGAGTGGTTCCAGCCCAGAAATTAGTAGTTTGTTGGCCATTTTGGGCTAATTTCTATCTCTTTCATTTCCCTGCTATAAAACCCGCATTTGCAAGGTTTTGCGCACTGGGCAGCGCCAGTTAGCTAGGGTATAACTATTCCCGGCTCCACAAAGTGTACTCTTCAATTTTTCCCTTGGAACTAGACAAACTTTCAACTTAAGCACTCAAACTATTCACTTCTCATCCCGGCACTTGCTCAAAACGCATAGCAAGCACTAATAAACCTTAGCACTAGACCCTCCTATACTGTAGAGAAGGTCAAGGCTCTCTATTCGACCTTACCAACAAATCAGTAAAACAGTTCACTGTAACTATCCAGGCGTGTCCAAAGGGCAGTTTCAGGTGTACTCTCCAGTTCAACTTGTGAATCTGGGCATTTTGAAGCAATGTTACAATTGTCTCATGTACACAGACAACCCTCTCCTCCTTCCACCAAACACTAATACATGCGAGAGATGCAATTATACAGCCAAACTGGAGGCTAAGATCTCTCAACCCAAGACTGGACCAGGCAGTCAAGAGGAGAAGGGAATTACTTGCATCACACCACCAGTCTCACAGAGACCTATGAAACCAGCACCGGCAAAAAACACACATAAATGCACGAAAACATACTCGGAGGCTCTAAATAAAACTCTGCAAAAGCAACAGAGACCTCCAAAGCAGACGTCCAAGCAACCTCCACCCCCAACACAAACTATGAAACACATACTTCACAAAACCAGTGTGCCACACACTCACAGCCCTTAAGGCAAAATAACATACCCAGCACACTAGTAATAGGTGACTCTATAGTCAGGCACACTGACGTCCCACTCACTAGGCTGAATAAGGAGAAGGTTACTGTTAGCTGCCTGTTGGGTGCCAGGATCCACCACATAACACAAGCACTCAGGTCACTCCAGAACAAGTACAAATATGACTCTGTCATTGTCCATGTTGGTGTGAATGACCTGAGCCGTACCTCCCTGGACTACATGAAAAGAGACATGGAGGAGCTCTCTGATCACGTAGCCCAGGCCGGTATGAGCCTGACCCTGAGTAGCATCCTGCCCTCACCAAGAATGATACCACGGTACAGAGAAAAAATGATCAGTTTCAACAATTGGCTGGGCTTCTGGTGTCATTCAAAGGGGATCATATCTATATCTATAGTGGATTTTGCGAAAAGGATGAACATGGCTGTGGTGAATATGTATTTTAACAAGAGGGAGGAGCATAGGGTGACATACAAGAGTGGAGGAAGATGCACACAGGTGGATTATATCTTATGTAGGAGGGCCAGTTTGAAGGAGATTGGAGATTGTAAAGTGGTGACCAGGAAAAGTGTAGTTAGGATGGTGGTTTGTAGGATGACGTTGGTAATCAAGAAGAGGAGGAGGAGTGTGAGGGCAGCACCAAGGATCAAATGGTGGAAATTGAAAAAGGATAATTGTGAGGTGGAGTTCAGGGATGAGTTAAGACAGGCACTGTGTGGCAGTGAAGAGTTACCAAATAGCTGGGTAACTACAGCAGAGCTAGTAAGGGAGACGGCTAGAAAGGTGCTTGGTATGACATCTGGACAGAGGAAGGATGACAAGGAGACATGGTGGTGGAATGAGGAAGTACAGAAGAGTATACAGAGAAAGAGGTTGGCAAAGGAGTAGTGGGATTGTCAGGGAGATGAAGAAAGTAGACAGGAGTATAAGGAGATGAGGTGCATGGCAAAGAGAGAGATGGCGAAGGCTAAGGATAAGGCATATGAAGAGTTGCATGAAAGGTTGGACACTAAGGAGGGAGAAAAGGACCTGTACTGATTGGCTAGACAGAGGGACCGAGCTAGGAAAGATGTGCAGCAGGTAAAGGTGATAAAGGATAATGAGGGAAACATACTCACAAGTGAGGAGAGTGTGTTGAGGAGATGGAAAAGGACCTGTACTGATTGGCTACACAGAGGGACCGAGCTAGGAAAGATGTGTAGCAGGTAAAGGTGATAAAGGATAATGAGGGAAACATACTCACAAGCGAGGAGAGTGTGTTGAGGAGATGGAAAGAGTACTTTGAGGGGTTGATGAATGAAGAGAATGAGAGGGAGAGAAGGTTGGATGATGTAGGGATAGTAAATCATGAAGTACAATGGATTAGCAAGGAGGAAGTAAGGATAGCTATGAAGACAATGAAGAATGGAAAGGCTGTTGGCCCAGATGACATACCTGTGGAAGCATGGAGGTGTTTAGGTGAAATGGCAATGGAGTTTTTAACCAGATTGTTTAATGAAATCTTGGAAAATGAGAGGATGCCTGAGGAATGGAGAAAAAGTGTTTTGGTACCGATTTTTAAGAATAAGGGTGATGTGCAGAGCTGTAGTAATTACAGAGGGATTAAATTGATCAGTCACAGCATGAAGTTATGGGAAAGAGTAGTGGAAGCTAGGTTAAGAAGGGATGTGATGATTAGTGAACAGCAGTATGGTTTCATGCTGGGAAAGAGCACTACAGATGCAATGTTTGCTCTGAGAGTGTTGATGGAGAAGTACAGAGAATGTCAGAAGGAGTTGCATTGTGTTTTTGTAGACTTGGAGAAAGCATATGACAGGGTGCCTAGAGAGGAGTTGTGGTATTGTATGAGGAAGTCAGGAGTGTCAGAGAAGTATGTAAGAGTGGTACAGGATATGCACGAGGGTAGTGTGACAGCGGTGAGGTCTGCGGTGGGAGTGATGGATGTGTTTAAGGTGGTGGTGGGGTTACATCAAGGATCAGCTCTGAGCCCTTTCTTATTTGCAATGGTGATGGACAGGTTGACAGACAAGATCAGACAGGAGTCCCCATGGACTATGATGCTTGCAGATGACATTGTGATCTGTAGTGAGAGTAGGGAACAGGTGGAGGAGACCCTGGAGAGATGGAGATATGCTCTAGAGAGAAGAGGAATGAAGGTCAGCAGGACTAAGACAGAATATATGTGTGTGAATGAGAGGGAGGATAGAGGAATGGTGAGGATGCAAGGAGTAGAAGTGGTGAAGGTGGATCAGTTTAAATACTTGGGATCAATAGTTCAGAGTAACGGTGAGTGTGGAAGAGAGGTGAAGAAGAGAGTACAGGCAGGATGGAGTGGGTGGAGAAGAGTGTCAGGAGTGATTTGTGACAGACAAATGCCTGTAAGAGTGAAAGGGAAGGTCTACAAGAGGGTAGTGAGACCATCTATGTTATATGGGTTGGAGACAGTGGCATTGACAAAAAGGCAGGAGTTTGAGCTGGATGTGGCAGAGTTAAAGATGTTAAGATTTGCACTGGGTGTGACGAGGGTGGATTAGGAATAAGTATATTAGAGGGTCAGCCCAGGTTGGAAGATTTGGAGACAAAGCCAGAGAGGCAAGATTACATTGGTTTGGACATGTGCTGAGAAGGGATGCGGAGTATATTGGAAAAAAGATGCTAAGGATGAAGCTACCAGATAACAGGAAAAGAGGAAGGCCTAAGATAAGGTTTATGGATGTAGTGAGAGAGGACATGCAGGTGGTTGGTGTGACAGAGCAAGATGCAGAGGACAGGAAAAAATGGAAACAGGTGATCCGCTGTGGCGACCCCTAACAGGAACAGCCAAAAGAAGATGATGATGTATATATCATTATAGCACATTGATTAAATTAAATGATTTTATCTATTTCTGTAGCAGAAGCTGTAACTGCAGTGACTTTGTCCCTTTAGCACAGTTTTTGAGGGGCTCACATTCATACTGTGTGTAGGGACTGCAGAAATGATTACTCCAGATATAGGAATCGCTTTCATCATGACTTCATATGCTTTTCGTCTGTTTCTTGCTTTGTGCACTTGATCACTACTGAGTGTCACATAATCTATGTTATCAGTTTAAGGAAAAAAGTGAAAATATTTAGGCAACCTTCTGTTGCATAAACAGGCTTAGCGGCAATGTGTGGCCATCAGCACTCTAAACAGTACTTAGTGACAAAAATCTATCTGTTGGCTTTCCTTTCTCTGTGGAACAAGGTGTAAGTGTAGTGAGTTTAGAGCTATTACATATATGACCCAGGGTTCAAATCCAGCTAAACATTTATCTTTAACAAGGATGTGAAAATGCAGTTTCTAGCAACACTTTGAGTAGGACGGTAACACTACATACAAATGACTGTCATAATTATGTTTATTGCAATAAATTTCTCATTAATGCTTTGATAAACACATTTTTCTAACTAGCGTATCTCATTAGTGATTTAGTTATGAAACACAGATGAATCCGTATAATCTCTATGATGGGCAGAATGTTGTTGTGTCTTTCGGCTTTATCCCGGTTAGAGGTCGCCACAGCGGAACTCCGGTCCACTAATGATTGGTAGTTGATTTTTACATGCCGAGTTACCAGCACTGACGCGCAACCTTCAACGAAGGTACGCCCATTCACGCATGTCCCCCACGCAGAAGACGCTTTAGCTGAGAATCGAACCAGACAATGTCTTACTGTGAGGCGACAATGCTACCGCAGCACCACCACAGATGGGCAGAATACTTAAATGAAAATCATCAGCTCTCCTCACCGAGTCCAACTGTGTGTTTAGGACAGTATGTGTAGTGAAGTCAGAGTGTATCATACCCCAGCCTGTATTAATCAACTCATGAAGGTCTATCCATCTGACATACATTTACAAACAGTAATAATGGCTATTTCATTGGAATGCATTTCACAGGACTTCTTAAAGTCACACTAATACAGGTCTATCTGAAGTAATATCCCCATTCCTACTAAATGCAGTTTGTCTGTAATAAAGGTAGCTGAATGGGAGCTCTCCTAACTCTTGACAAGTAATCCCCCTGTTTAAAATTATGTATTATTTATTTATTAAGTTTAATTCCCACATTGGCCAACTAACAGTTTACAGTGTGTAATTCCAGAAAGTTATGTGTCAAGTTATCCTATTTAACCTCCAAAACACGAAGGATAATAAGGCAAGCCACTGAGGGTGTCAGTGTTGACCATATGAAAAAGAGTCAATAGGTTGAGCACCGCATATGGCAAATCTGACAGCCATGTTTCACACTTTTATTGCTGTTAAATAAAATACCTTCCTTTCTGTTTGCAAATGCATCTCTGTGCTTTCCGTCCCACAAATGCAGATGGCATAATTGTGCATGTTTGGATCTTAATGTTAAATGTGAGATTGGAATTCAGTGCCATTTCAAACTTAGAGTTGCTGATTGAGTTTTGCAGGCATATCTGGTGTTGAAGATGATAGTGCTGAGTTTACAGCACAGAGATGGCGTGCTGATGAGTCCAGAATTTTTGTGGCACTCCTTGTGAAGTGCTACAGCCATAGGCAGCTACAGCGGAACTATACTCAGTCTCAGTATAAGACTGAGGCCTGGAATAGAGTAGCTAAGGCTGTCTCCAGTGGAACTGGTATCCCACACACTGGAGAAAATTGTTGTCACCACTATAGTGACCTGAAACAGCACAAGAAGGATGTCTCTAGGAGGATGAATTTAGGACTGCTAAGATCTCACAGTCGTGCAAGTATACTGACCCATCTGTATTAAGTGATATAGAATACAGTACACAGCCAAGACTGTTATTCAACATGCTTTCATATCTCTTCTTCTCTTTTTCTGTTCTGTACATCTGCTGAAGAAATTTCAGTGAACCGTGAGGTGCACCAAGAGAGGTTAACTTGCCTCAGAGAAGTATGGGGTATGTATGCATCAGGTCTTAATGTAAGCATAATAACTATGGTATCTGTATGCCGTATGGCAATACTGTAATAAATAATAGTATATATGATATCATAGCAGTGCAACTGATTAATGATACAACAGAGTAAGACCTTCCCAACATACCTGGATGTGACAAAGGTGTACAGACTGGATAATCATAAGTGTTCATTGTCTGAATTTATATAGTCATGTGACATATCACGGATCTAATTCTCTCTTTTTGTCTCAAACCACCCCTTCTCTCTCATTTTTTCTTTCTTTTTTTGGGGGGAGTGGATATTTTATATGGCTTAAAAATGTCCTGTTGTCATACATTTCTACTTACAAAACTTGACATATAGCACAGAAAGGTAGACTGACCACTGAAGATCGGCCCACCATCCCTCCACAACTTACAGCACTGACACCCAGAACTTCAGGGTCCCAAGCTGTCAGTGCTTCCTCCACAACTACTGCCCTACCTGCCACATCCACATCAGATAACTCTGCCCTGGCAAAATGTAAACTGGTATCCTCCCGGAGAAGTATTAGTGGAGGTGGTGATTTTGCCACCCGCCAAGAGCTGACAAGACTGGTGGAGGGTATTATCAAAAGGGGCCTCAGTTCCTGAATTGGCAGTGTCAAAAAGGTGCTTTGTCATATTGCCAAGACAATGCCACATCAAGCACTGGCATGGAAAATTGAGACAGCAAACAGTGAATACAGTTCCGAAGATATGGACTAGATTCTCACTGTTCTCAGACTTGACATAGGTGTGCCTCCAATGCCCCCATACCTATCCCCAGTCATGGTGTCCCTGAACCTTTTGTGTCCATCACCATCCTTGTCTGTCTTGTTTGTCCTGCATGTCTGCACTTGCTTCCTCAGCTAACCTTCTTTCCCCACCCTCACATTCCAAAAAACCTTACCCAACATTCTTCTCTCTTTAAAAAAAATCAAAAAAATGGGCACCTGTTCCACAAAAAATAGTTACTAATACATAGGTCTCCACTTCACCTATGTGTCTTCTTGACACACTTGATTTAGTAAAATTGGCTGTACAACATTATTATGTTGTTGTCACCTACCATTGGTGTGGTGACAGACCAAAATCTGCAAATTCTTGCTACACTTCTACATGTATGTTGTGAAGAAGTGGATAGCTATGGTTCTCTCCCACTACCCCCTGCAAATTCTTCTCTTCTTTACCCTGTGTCATCACCTCTGCTTTCCTCCTTCACATTCCACCACTTTCCTATCAACCCCCTTTTCACACATTTAGTCTGGTCAAAGGTAGAATCACACACAGCACATGTAGCCAGAAACAGCCCATATGAAAGCTTTCAATTATTTTGCCTCAACATTTGCACAGACATTAGCATCGTGCTTCAATGCCAAGTGACAGTGAATGGCCATTCATTTGGTATGGCAACATCTAGTCAGTTGTTGCTATCACCTGCAGTAGTCTAGTTATACTAGCGTAAAGGTGCTTTAGCATGCCATGCTATCGGAATACAAAGTAAAGGCAAAATAAACTTTGCAACAGTTACTCTAACAATTCTTTGACTACTAGATATAGCAGAGTGCAACTTCCTCTGGGAATTGTTGACATAAATCACTTGTCTGAAGATTGCTTTTTGGCCATAGCATCACAGGTTGAAGTCCAGAAGCATGTCACATTATTTCTTCATGTGATGTCATACTTCTGTGATATGTTTAATGACATGCATCTTAATTTTTCCCAGTAGCAACCTCTCTTGAACAGATTTTGAATAATGTTTCAAAAAAGCATTTGCAAACTCATCCATGCACATAAGGACAAATTAAACCACCCTTACTCTGTCCATATCATGATCAGTTTTTGCCTGTCCTACAGCTTCTTCACCCCTGCAACCATCACTTACTAATGCAGAGCATGACTGATTAATACTGAGAAAACACCATAAAATGTGTACATTAATGACCTATAGCACCCCCACTTTCATATGTATCTGTACATCTGTCTGTAGCTTCACTCCTTCTCTGGCACCCTTTTGTACTGTTGACCATTCATTAGGCTAGCAGATGTAAATGTCATGTTATGGCATTGTCTGTCTGCCATTACTTTGCTGCTGAATAAAACCTACATCTTCCTTTGGCTACACAGGGTATCAATGTCCCTTTAAAGGTGCAATTTTGACATGTGTGAAGTAGATATTCCTGGTGGGGTCTAGAGATAGTGATCAAGTCTGTAAACTTAATTTTTCATCTTGACAATGGTTTGTATGCAGCATTAGGTGAAATTTATACTGCCTGGTTTTATAAGTGTTTTGGCTGTGAATGAGTTGCTTGAACCTGTGTGAATGTTCCAGTTGTTGGATATGCCTGGTTAGGTACATAGCAAAGCGGGCATTGTACTCAATGATAGGGCTGATGAATGGTGAATACAGTGGAACAATGACTTCATTGGACTTCAATGCCATACCTTTGTTTATAAGTTGCACAACATAGAATGATTTCCTCACCACTGTAGACATGTGATGATCAAAGGCTAGATTACTATCTATGTGTGTCCCTATGTCCCTGAGTACTGGGTCATCTCTAAGGGGTGTGTTGTCAATATGATAATTACCAGGGATGGGTGACTTCCCATAAGATGCTAATATGCATTTCTTGGCATTTAGTTTTAGTCCATGGCTCTGACACCAGTTGTTTGTCTGTGTCAGCCCCTCTTGGAGAACATTTATGTCAGTGTGAGATTCAGTAACAGTGCCTAATTTGCAATCATCTGCAAATTTAGTGAGCCAGAGACCACTGACATTGGCCTTGACTTCTGAGAAGTAAATGCCAAAAAGGAGTAGTCCAAGGACTGATCCCTGAGGAACTCCACTTGTGACTGGCCTCTTTGTCGAGGTGGACTCCCCGATTCTAACTTCTTTGGTCCTGTCTGTGAGCCAGTTGGCTATCCACCAGGTGACATATGGGTTTGTACCTAACCTCTTGAGTTTGTCAACAATGCCCGAGTGGGGTATTGTGTCAAATGCCTTGGCCAGGTCACGGTAGGCACTGTGAACCATTTTGCCCTCATCCATTGCTTTGGTGACCTTCTCAAAGAAGTCCACAAGGTTGAGTAGGCATGATCTGCCCATGACAAAATCAAACTGGATTGGGTCTAGTGTCTTGAGGTTTACTATATCTCTATTGATCATCTCCATGATAATTCTTTCCATGGCTTTACATATAAGACTAGTGAGACTTGTGGGTCTGTAGTTTCCAGGGTCTATAGATGGCCCAGCATTGTGCAGAGGGATGGCTTCTGCCATTCTCCGCTCATGAGGCATGAAACCTGTTTGGAGGTTACAGTTAAATAGTAATTCCAAAGGCCCTGATAGGTCATATTTCGTGCTATTTAGAAGGCATCCTGGGATATTGTCTTGGCCCATTGATGCAGTGTTCTTGGTCTTCGAGAGAGCATTAAGGACTTGTTCCCTAATGATAGTAGAGGGGTTATATTTAATGATATTTCTTGAGGGACGGTTGAGGGGGAGAGGGGACTAAAGTTGGAGCTGAATTTACCAGCCAGGAGGTTTGCTATATCTTCTGGTTAAGTATAGGTGGCTCCATTTACAATGAGCTCTGCACTCAATTGTGTATTGCCTTTGAGGTCATGGACATAGCTAAACAATGCTTTGTGGTTGTCCTTGGCCTGGAAGGCCAAACTTACCTCAAATTTTGCTGTGGTAGACTTTATTTGTCATTTGAGTTGTTTGTTTAGCTTGATAAGAGTGCTTTTATCTTGCTGGGTGCTGCACCTCCTAATTTTTGCCATAATTTTCTTTTTTGCCATGATTTTCTTCCTCCTGTTATACATCCGATTGATTTTTTTTGTGATTCCACCAGGGTGGCTTGTTTTTTGAGTTAGTTCTGTAATTCTTCCTGGTGGGTACAGCTGCCTCCATGCAGCTATTAACATGCTTGTCCAGGATTTCTGTGAACAGTTCTGCATAGGCATAAGTGTTCTCAGGGTTTATAGGGGCTTGAAATGTTGCCAGGTTGTCACTTAATAGCAGGAGGATCACCTTCGAATAGATCCTGAATATTCCCAGTTGAGCTGGGGGACCAGGTTTTATTTTTACTTCAAAGCAGACCATTTTGTGGTCTGACTTTACCAGGGAAGGCATTACAGTAGTAGCAGCACTCTCCCATATTAGTGAAGACCATATCCAGCATGGTTGCTCCCCTGGTTGCTGTATTGACTATCTGGTCCAGGGAGTTTGTGTTTACAAAATCCAGGAATTTCTGTGCATGTACGTTTGATGTTGTATAAGATTCCCAGTTAATAGTGGGGTAGTTAGTCACCCATGAATATGGTATTGGGTTGGATGGTTAGTGTTTCTAATAAGTTTAAATACATGGTATGGGTTTCATGGGTCATAGAGGGGGACCTATAGCCTGCAAGGAAGTGATATTGGATTTTACCTATGGTAGTTTGAACATGGAGCAACTTAAGTGCATTGTTCTGTTTGACCAGCCTTGAAGTATATTTATTGTTGATGTAAATAGAGACACCTCCACCTTTGGTCCCTGCCTGTGAAATAGCTGGTCTAAATGTGTGGAAGGCAATACAACCATGCAGTGTTGGTGTGCTCTCCATGGCTTTAAACCATGTCTCAGAGACCGCACAGACATTAGCCTTCTCTAGGGTAAGGAGCTTCCATAGAGGGGAGTTTTTTTTAGGCTCCTAGAATTGAGCAGTAATACCTTTAGATTTTCTTGGTTTTGATTTGCTATGTCAGAAGTACTTTCAGTTTGGCATTGCCTAAAAAAGGCACTCTGTGGGAAGACAATGTTTTAGCTAATATTCGAAAGCCTAGAGGGGAGAGGTGCAGGAAATCCCTGGCAAACCAACGTGGCCTGTTGACCATCTCTTTCCATGCTGACAAATATTGCATCCTGTTAGAATGACACCTGAAACTAAGCCAATTATTAAAGTCAATCATCTTTTGTCCATATTGTGGCATCATCCTTGGAGAAGGTAAAATGCTGCTCAATGCTAGGCTCATACCAGCCTGAGACACATATTCCGAGAGCTCTATGATGTCTCTCTTCATATAGTGTGATATATAAGGTGAGAAACCTTTTTGATCTCTCCAGCTGTTGCAGGTGTCTGGTGAGGTTCATGCAAAAGGGAGCATTGTACTCAATTATGAGCCTGATGAGGGCTGAGTACAATGGAGTTATAACATCCTTAGATCTAGATGTGATGCCTCTACTTATAAGATGTACCACATAGAAGGATTTCCTTACTACTGTGGATACCTGGTGTTCAAAGTTCAGATTGCTATCAGCCTGAGTACCCAAAGCACATACCACTGGGTCTACACTTTGGAGGTGCTGTCTATAATGCAATTAGCATGGATGTCAGTTTTCCCAAAGGGAATAATAATGCATTTTTTTGCATTTAACTTAAATCTGTGGCTTTAGTACCAGTCATTTGTCTGTGTTAACCCTGTCTGCAGTATATTAACATTGTTGTGGGACTCAGCGATTGCTCCCAGTTTGCATTCATCAGTAAACTTGGTCAGCCACAGGCCATCCAAGTTTGCCTGGACTTCTGAGAAATAAATTCTGCACAGTAAGGGGCCCAGCACAGAACTCTGTGGTATGCCACTGGTGACTGGTCTTTGCTAGAGGTGAAATCACCCACTTTGACAGTATGTGTCCTGTCGGTGAGCCAGTCGGTTACCCATCTGGTAATGTAAGTGTCAATACCTGAGTGGTGGGTTGTATCAAATGCCTTGGCTAGGTCACGATAGGAGGTATGCACTGTCTTTCCCTTGTCCAAGGCCTTGGTGACTTTCTTGAAGACGTCAACCATGTTTAACAGGCATGATCTACTTTTACCGAATTTGAAATGGGTTTTGTCCAGAGTTTGGAGATTACCTATGTCCTTGTCAATAAGGTCCATAATGATTCTTTCTATGGCCGCGTAGATAACCCTAGTCAAGCTTATGTGCCTATAATCCCAGGGTTGGTTAATGGTCTTCCTTTGTGCAGTGGGATTATTGTTGCTGTCCTCCATTCCATCGGAACATGACCAGTTCTCAGGCTGTGGTTAAACAGGGCTCTGAGTGGGTCTGCTAGGTCATGTTTTAAGTTGGTTAAAAGGCAACCTGGGATGTTGTCTGGTCTCATTGATGCCATATTTTTGCCCTTGGAGAGTGCCGAGATTACCTACTCTCTTGAGATAATAAGCTGAAGAATGGTGGCAGGTATACTTTGGGGGATGACTTGAGGGGACAGGGTGTGAGGTTTTCTGCAAATCTGTCAGCTAGCATGTTGACTGTTACATCTGGTTGAGTATGGGTGGTGCCATCCACAACCAGTTAAGTGCATAGCTGAGTATTCCCTTTTATATTTTGGACATAGTTAAAGAATACCTTGTGATTATCCTTGGGGAGGCTATTTTTGCTTCATAATTGGTTTTGGAGTACTTGACAAGACATTAAATGTGTTTGTTTAAGCAAGAGAGGGATTTCATCCTCTACTGAGCCAGTTCCTCTTGTTTTTGAACATTATTTTCTTTCTCTTATTATGTAGCCTGTTTATACTAGGGGTCCTCCAGGATGAGCTGTTTTTTTTGGCAAGACCTGGTTTTAATCTGGTCAGGTACAGCATATATAGTTAGTACACAGATCAGTCTTGACATTGTTGCATGGGTTCAATCCTTGCAAAAGGAGATTGTGGCTTTTGAGCCATTCCTATTTTCCATCTTGTTATATTAAAACAATGCATGCTGTACAAATATCACATTATGTATGTACTGTCCTTGCAAACTGTCACCACAACCCAGCATGTCAATGACATTCATAAGATATGTATTTCCCCTCTGTTACAATGTGAATTCATGTAACCATTACATCCTATAATGCCTTGTCTGCTTTTATTTATCTAACTACACTTCCTCAGGGAGAAAATCAGCTATTAAGGACAGTGTCAGAAGGAAGGCAACTGTAGTAGCAACAGCAATGGTATAAACTACAAAAAAACGTTTAAGTAACATGCTGAAAAATGAAAAAATGTCTACCGCTAACAACATTCAACATTTAACTCAAACGTATGTTAAAAATAAAGGAAATTAATTTGGATGTAGCAGATAACCAACATTTGGATTATGCAAACAAGACTTTAAAGCAAGAGGGAGAAGGATAACAGCAGGAAACAATTTAGTCCCAAATCATCTCAGAAATACATACAGAAAGAAAACCTCAGACAGGTACACAGTGAAAAAGATTCTAATAGGCCAGGTGGTCCAGATCTGTACCGCGCGCGCACACACACACACACACACACACGCACACACACACACACACACACACACACACACACACACACACACACACATACACACACACACACACGCATGCATGCACGCACGTGCACACACAAGATGTATACCTTTGAAATGGTTGCCTCATTTCAGCAGAAAGATACAAATGCAACAATTTGCATACTACCAGTTAGAAAGCTTTAATAAACTTCACTATAGGAGATAACATAAAACTGACCTTTAATCTACACTGATTATTCTAATGCAATATTTTAAGGCATCCCAAAGCCTAAAGAGAGGCCAAATAGGAGGGATCGAGTCATCTGACACCAGCTGTCCTTCCTTGGAGCAGGTCTGTTGTTTCCCTTTCCACAGGGTCATCTTATGACAAGGAAAAAATAGCTATTTGTTTGTTTATTTGTTTATTTGGTTTTATTCATTCATTCACTCATTTAATCTTGAGTAGTTCCCATTTTCAAAGTGGACCTAAGGAAGAAAGCTCAAAGTGAAAATATAGCAAAAGCAACGGGCAGGTATCAACACTTGGTAGAAGATATTTAGTAGATTTAGTTACAATACATGTGTCAGAGTTACAGAGCAGTAATGTTCAATATTTTCATGTAAAGAGTAGATATTTAAACATTGATAAATCTTTCTTAGTGACATCTAGGTATAGCTTCCAAGCAATGTTTATTCACATCAGGGTACAGCGTTGAAGTATAAAATAGCAATGAACTAAGCAAGTAATCATACTGTATGAGACAGGTTGTATAAAATTAATTTACTCTGTCCCATAAAATATACCATTCAATAAAGTCATCTGCTATTACATTTCAGTCATAATAAGGCTGTATATGGTTGAAAGGACACAGCTGTTAGCAGTAAATGGAGAAATATTTGTGCATGGCATAGTCTGCACTGATATGCACAGTGCTGCATGGATATCCTGTTACATGATTAGACGGTCATCAGCTAGCTTACAATGTGCTTACCATAGTGTTAAGTAATGCTGTCTACATGATCCATTGTTAATAAATGAGGAATAAGGAATTTTGCCAAGAGATGTTTTTTATAATTTAATCTGTGCTTCTACTCCCTATCTCACATTGGCACTGTAGTCGCATTATATAAAAAAACTATTCATAACTTGTGCTTTTTAAGTAACAAGGATGAGATGTAGAAATAAAGACAAGTAATAGCTGACAGATGGTAGTAACCGTTTTCTGCACTGTAAACATTACAGAATGTCATATATAGTTTGAAATAAACTGCACTGACATAGCAGATTTATAGGAAAAAAAAAAACACTAACAAGCTTTTTGTCACTTAAGTGTTAAATGCAGAAAGGACCTGATGATCAGTAAACCATTTCATTGTTTGATTTTGGTGCATTGAATTACTCCCAAAAGGTGACTCTAAGTTACCTGTATGGCTTATGGTAAGCTACCAGATAATTTAGGTTTAGGCATACATTGTTCTGCATTACAATTTAGGTAACAATCGATATTAGGTACTGTTTTCAAGACACATCAGCTCACGCCTTTTTAGGGCCACACAACATCATTCTTTTCACACACTGTGGCACAAGGTATACTGACAGATCTGAGATCCTTTCAATACTAGGTTTGGCTTGCAGTAGGGATGATAGCTTTGAATCCCACCCCCCTTAGGTGTCAGATCTCTAAACACTTTCTTTGTAACAGCATTCTGTCAGTCACTCACATACTTACTGCCACACTTACGGACTGCCAGATTAGTAAACAGCAGGCAAAATAAACACCAGATTTGGTAGCAACAGGCAAACTGAATACCACATTTATGCAGTAGGTAACTGCTTTCTGAATCCCAACCTCTGCTCTTCGTGATAGCTAGACTCTGATAATAACTGCAGAACAAAGACAGGTAAATCGTATGCTAAGAAAAGGAAAAGATCTTTATTATCCACAGAGCATTTTAAGTCAGTAATGGTAGAACTCTTGAAATTAATGTCAAAGGAAGCTGGAGCAAATCACTTAAACTCCTCAAAAATGGGACTAGCAACTTGTTTGTGGACTGTTCATTTGGGAGCATTTATGTGTTGTCAGTTTAGTTAAATCTGATTTGCACATTTGTTGCACTTGGTTAACATTGTACTGAATCAGAATTGAGCATTGAATGAAACGTCAGTTAACCAAGTGCAGCTCCAGCCATACCCATAACAGATAATGATTTTATAGTTAGAATCCACAAAAGGAGGGGGAGTATCGATATTCATCAAAGATACCCACACCTCCAGGTTGGTAAGCATCAGAGACTATCCATGTGCAACTAACAGTGGGTAAAACTGCCTTCCAGTTTATAGCCTGCTACAGACCACCCTCCCAAACCCAGGAACCCCACTCGGCCTTCCTGAGAACACTGTAAAATATGAAGGTCTCTCCAAACACCATTATATTGGGTGTCTTCAACTACCCAAACATAGACTGGGAGCATTACTCTAGCTCCAACACCCTAGCCCAAAGGTTCCTAGAATTTATAAACTCAAATGCTATGGAACAACTTGTTACCACTCCCACAAGAGGGGAAAACATACTGAACCTGATCATCACCGACATGGGGACTCTATGCTCCAGACCAGAAGTGTATCCCTCACTGGTAAGATCAGACCATAAACTAATCTCACTGGATATTCACATCACCCCTGCCCAGAAAACCACAGTGAAAAACTTCTAAAGCAAATTTTACACTCCTCAAAACTGAGGTGGAATCCTCAGAATCCTTTATAAATGCATTCTATGAACACCTTCAGGAATGCATGGATCATGCGATCCCAAATAAAACCAAGACCCAATCCTCCAAAGGCAGACGTCCTGTCTGGTGGACCCCAGCCATAAACAAACTATACAATAGAAGGAGGAAGCTACTAAATGATAAAGCAAAATGTGGAGTTTGCATGTTCTCCCTGTGTTCGCGTGGGTTTCCTCCGGGTACTCCGGTTTCCTCCCACATTCCAAAGACATGCATCTGAGCATTTCTCTGAAAACAGGCTCTGTGGAACCAACAAATGTTAAATAAAAAATAAAAATAAAAACAAGCACACATAAAATTGTCTAAGGCCAGCTTCGAGAGAAAAATTGCACAGGACACTAAGGATAATCACAAGGCTTTTAGTTATGTTAGGAACCTGGGTGGTAATTCCCAGATATGCTCAGAATTAGTCCAAAATGACAAAAAATACACCGAACCCACAGACATTGCCAACATCCTTGCTGACAGGTTCAGCGCAAACTTCTCCACCAAAAGGGCAAATATCTATCCCAGCAGAGTGCTGACATCTCAGATGCTCAGGTATCCAAAGCAACAAACACAGCATCAATGGGACCAGATGGTGTCCCGGACTGTGTCCTACATGAACTCAAAGAAGAGCTAAACCCAAACATAAAACTACTGTTCAATCTCAGCCTTACTACAGGATATGTGCCCAAAGAGGCAACAGTGGTCCCTCTCCATAAAGGTGGTGCCTCAACGGATCCTGAAACCCCCATAAGCCTGACTAGCTTGGTCTGCAAAGCTATGGAAAGGATCATCATGGACCTCATAAATAAAGATATTGGGGACCTACAAACACTGGATCCTACACAGTTCGGCTTTGTTAAGGGCAGATCCTGCCTCTTAAACCTGGTTGATTTCTTTGAAACAGTCACCAAGGCCATTGACGAGGGAAGGTGGTCCACACAGCCTACCTGGACCGGCATTATAGATAATCTCACCAGCTTAAATATAAACCCCTACATCACTAGATGGATTGCAAACTGGCTCAAGGACAGAACCCACATGGTTAGAATTGCTGGAGCCATGTCAGACTCAAACCAGTTACAAGTGGTGTCCCACAAGGCTCAGTCCTGGGACCTCTCTTGTTCGGTATATATTTCTCGGAGGTACAGGCCAACACGGAAGGACTGTGGCTGACCAAGTTCGCAGATGACTGCAAACTGCGACTCTCCAGCTGACACAAGCATCCTCCAAAAGGGCCTCATAGAAACAGACAACTGGTGCCAGTGCCATGGCCTCAAGCTAAATGCCAAAAGTGTATAGTCATCCCTTTGGCAAAACAAAGTGCCCACAAATTACCACATAGGTGGAAATCCATTAAGTACAGAAGAAGTAATTAGGGACCTGGGGACCCAAGTTGATCTCATTTGACAACCACGTGGCCAAAGTGGTTAGAAAACATTTTATATAGCCCACCTAATCATGAAGGGATTCACATCTACATCTCTTTACTCATCCCTCATCAGGCCCATAATTGAGTACAATGCCCCTTTGGGATGTACCTTACCAGACACCTGCAGCAACTGGAAAGACCCCAAAAGTACCTCACCAAGAGGATCAAAGGGCTCAAACAGATGCCATATGCTGCCCGGTTAAAGAAACTCCAGCTCTACTCAGTGGCATACCGCCTGTTCAGAGGTGATCTGTGCCTGAATTAATAGACATGCTGCACCTCAGAAAGAGAGACTTGAACCTCAGCACTGAAATAAATAGGACATGCTGGAGGGACAGATTCATAACCCAGAGGCACCCTTCTCTCTGGAATAAAATCCCAGTCCAGGTTAGGCAGAGTCCCTCATTGACTCTCTTCAAGAGGAATCTTGATGAGTGGATGGGAGATCGTAGGTTTACCCTGGGTATCACTTTTGTGTCACTGTTAGATAGAGGCACAATATACTAACCTCGAAAAAGGACATAGCAAAATAAATTTAAAATGGGTGAGAAAGCCAAACACATTCTGGCTAGGCTTATAAATGCCCTAGGGCAGATAGCCTAGTATGAACCTATGAACCTATGAACCTAATTGCTAGCTCAGTCAGAGTTAATGGGTTTGGTTTTGGAAACTTTTATAATTAGGGTCAGAAATGGGTATTATAATAATAAAGGTTAGTGTTACGGTCAGGGTTAGACTCAAGACTATACTTAAAAGGAGGTTTAATGTTGCAGTTATGTTTAGAGCTGGGATTAGATTTAGAGCTTAGGCTGCATTTAGGGTTAGAGTTAGACTTGGGATATGGTTCAAAGTGATGGAGTAGTTATGGTGCTGTGTCCCATATGTCTGGTCTGTTATATGAAATACTATTAATAGCCATGTGTACTGTTGCTCTGTGTACATTTGCGAGGTGGTACATTGATTGCATGACTTTCAACTTAATGACTTTTTATGACTTGAATTAAATGTGTTTGCTTTTGGCTAAATTGCTTGCAAAGAAATGCCCTACACTGCACAAAACAATATATTCACCACTCTAAGAGTAGACTAGAAACCATACTCTGCTTGGTTTCAACTAATTTCAATAAAAATAACAGACCAGCTAACCAATGTATTAAACATCACATTTTTAACAGAACAGATGACACTAAGAAGGAAAACATTGTATGATAACTATTTTTTAAAACATAGAAGAAAAGGAGAATGTTTATTTAATTTTTTACTAATACAGTAGATTTATTTTTTCAATTAAATGTTCTGTTTTCTTGAGAAAGCCTATAAGACTTCTAAATGTTTTAAGTGTACTGAAAAATATAGGCCAAAATGTGTTAGGTTTGTCTGTTACACAAATGTTTATTTATTACTCTTTGATAGGGATTACTAGAGTGTTTCTTAAAGGTCTTTTATTAAAATGGCATCCTGACTCCCCATTAGAAACTTCTAAATCACATGGAATATAACATTCGAAAAGGGTTCCAAACATAAGTTCATAGTTTCATAGGTGTATACTAGGCTAACAACCACTAGGGCCCTTATAAGCCTAGCTGTGCAAAGTAAATGGGACTGACAAATTTGATTTATATAGGTGGTGATTTACTGATTGCCTCTGTCCATCAGAGACATAGTTGTCAGACCAGGTTTGAATTTCCATTTACCCATCCATTGGTCCAATTTGTGCTTAAATAAGGTTAGGGAGGTACTCTGCTTCATG